>NW_022985704.1:0-306811 GCF_902459465.1 Asterias rubens
GCTTCAAAATCTTCAAAATTTTACCACCACAGGATTGCCATGTTCAAGGGCTTTCCTCTCGTACAAAACTTAATGCTCTGACGATTTTTAAGGCGGGGCTAGATGCGACGGCGTGAGCAGGCACCCATTAGAAATTGACGTACACTGTGCGTGTATACAATGTACACAAACACACGGCGCAGTCAGGGAACCCAACCAAAAATAATAGTCATTCAAAAATAGGCCCGGACAATTAAAAACTTTCAGCAATGCTCTGGAATAACTCTGGAACTAAAAAGCCAGAGAGATGCAGTTTGTACCTTAGTCATCGTGGCATGTCCCTGCATCCATTTGTTAAAGGTTTAGGGCGACTTGCACACTTCTTGATAGAAAAAAGCTCAAGTAAGCGGGGTTGCTCAGAAACGATTTCAACAACCTCCACTATGGGAGTTTTGTGCACAGAGCTGTCGGAGAGAAAAACAAAATGTACAAATGGGTAATTTCGATCCCAGTATCATGCTCAAGCTTCAAATTTTCAAAATTTTACCACCAGAGGATTGCCATGTTCAAGGGCTTTCCTCTCGTACAAAACTTAATGCTCTGACGATTTTTAAGGCGGGGCTAGATGCGACGGCGTGAGCAGGCACCCATTAGAAATTGACGTACACTGTGCGTGTATACAATGTACACAAACACACGGCGCAGTCAGGGAACCCAACCAAAAATAATAGTCATTCAAAAATAGGCCCGGACAATTAAAAACTTTCAGCAATGCTCTGGAATAACTCTGGAACTAAAAAAGCCAGAGAGATGCAGTTTGTACCTTAGTCATCGTGGCATGTCCCTGCATCCATTTGTTAAAGGTTTAGGGCGACTTGCACACTTCTTGATAGAAAAAAGCTCAAGTAAGCGGGGTTGCTCAGAAACGATTTCAACAACCTCCACTATGGGAGTTTTGTGCACAGAGCTGTCGGAGAGAAAAACACAATGTACAATGGGTAATTTCGGTCCCAGTATCATGCTCAATCTTCAAAATTTTACCACCACAGGATTGCCATGTTCAAGGGCTTTCCTCTCGTACAAAACTTAATGCTCTGACGATTTTTAAGGCGGGGCTAGATGCGACGGCGTGAGCAGGCACCCATTAGAAATTGACGTACACTGTGCGTGTATACAATGTACACAAACACACGGCGCAGTCAGGGAACCCAACCAAAACTAATAGTCATTCAAAAAAGAGGCCCGGACAATTAAAAACTTTCAGCAATGCTCTGGAATAACTCTGGAACTAAAAAAGCCAGAGAGATGCAGTTTGTACCTTAGTCATCGTGGCATGTCCCTGCATCCATTTGTTAAAGGTTTAGGGCGACTTGCACACTTCTTGATAGAAAAAAGCTCAAGTAAGCGGGGTTGCTCAGAAACGATTTCAACAACCTCCACTATGGGAGTTTTGTGCACAGAGCTGTCGGAGAGAAAAACAAAATGTACAATGGGTAATTTCGATCCCAGTATCATGCTCAAGCTTCAAATCTTCAAAATTTTACCACCACAGGATTGCCATGTTCAAGGGCTTTCCTCTCGTACAAAACTTAATGCTCTGACGATTTTTAAGGCGGGGCTAGATGCGACGGCGTGAGCAGGCACCCATTAGAAATTGACGTACACTGTGCGTGTATACAATGTACACAAACACACGGCGCAGTCAGGGAACCCAACCAAAAATAATAGTCATTCAAAAAATAGGCCCGGACAATTAAAAACTTTCAGCAATGCTCTGGAATAACTCTGGAACTAAAAAAGCCAGAGAGATGCAGTTTGTACCTTAGTCATCGTGGCATGTCCCTGCATCCATTTGTTAAAGGTTTAGGGCGACTTGCACACTTCTTGATAGAAAAAAGCTCAAGTAAGCGGGGTTGCTCAGAAACGATTTCAACAACCTCCACTATGGGAGTTTTGTGCACAGAGCTGTCGGAGAGAAAAACAAAATGTACAATGGGTAATTTCGATCCCAGTATCATGCTCAAGCTTCAAATCTTCAAAATTTTACCACCACAGGATTGCCATGTTCAAGGGCTTTCCTCTCGTACAAAACTTAATGCTCTGACGATTTTTAAGGCGGGGCTAGATGCGACGGCGTGAGCAGGCACCCATTAGAAATTGACGTACACTGTGCGTGTATACAATGTACACAAACACACGGCGCAGTCAGGGAACCCAACCAAAAATAATAGTCATTCAAAATATAGGCCCGGACAATTAAAAACTTTCAGCAATGCTCTGGAATAACTCTGGAACTAAAAATGCCACAGAGATGCAGTTTGTACCTTAGTCATCGTGGCATGTCCCTGCATCCATTTGTTAAAGGTTTAGGGCGACTTGCACACTTCTTGATAGAAAAAAGCTCAAGTAAGCGGGGTTGCTCAGAAACGATTTCAACAACCTCCACTATGGGAGTTTTGTGCACAGAGCTGTCGGAGAAAAAACAAAATGTAAACCGGGTAATTTCGATCCCATATCATGCTCAATCTTCAAAATTTTACCACCAGAGGATTGCCATGTTCAAGGGCTTTCCTCTCGTACAAAACTTAATGCTCTGACGATTTTTAAGGCGGGGCTAGATGCGACGGCGTGAGCAGGCACCCATTAGAAATTGACGTACACTGTGCGTGTATACAATGTACACAAACACACGGCGCAGTCAGGGAACCCAACCAAAAATAATAGTCATTCAAAAAATAGGCCCGGACAATTAAAAACTTTCAGCAATGCTCTGGAATAACTCTGGAACTAAAAAAGCCAGAGAGATGCAGTTTGTACCTTAGTCATCGTGGCATGTCCCTGCATCCATTTGTTAAAGGTTTAGGGCGACTTGCACACTTCTTGATAGAAAAAAGCTCAAGTAAGCGGGGTTGCTCAGAAACGATTTCAACAACCTCCACTATGGGAGTTTTGTGCACAGAGCTGTCGGAGAGAAAAACAAAATGTACAATGGGTAATTTCGATCCCAGTATCATGCTCAAGCTTCAAAATCTTCAAAATTTTACCACCACAGGATTGCCATGTTCAAGGGCTTTCCTCTCGTACAAAACTTAATGCTCTGACGATTTTTAAGGCGGGGCTAGATGCGACGGCGTGAGCAGGCACCCATTAGAAATTGACGTACACTGTGCGTGTATACAATGTACACAAACACACGGCGCAGTCAGGGAACCCAACCAAAAATAATAGTCATTCAAAAATAGGCCCGGACAATTAAAAACTTTCAGCAATGCTCTGGAATAACTCTGGAACTAAAAAAGCCAGAGAGATGCAGTTTGTACCTTAGTCATCGTGGCATGTCCCTGCATCCATTTGTTAAAGGTTTAGGGCGACTTGCACACTTCTTGATAGAAAAAAGCTCAAGTAAGCGGGGTTGCTCAGAAACGATTTCAACAACCTCCACTATGGGAGTTTTGTGCACAGAGCTGTCGGAGAGAAAAACAAAATGTACAATGGGTAATTTCGATCCCAGTATCATGCTCAAGCTTCAAAATCTTCAAAATTTTACCACCACAGGATTGCCATGTTCAAGGGCTTTCCTCTCGTACAAAACTTAATGCTCTGACGATTTTTAAGGCGGGGCTAGATGCGACGGCGTGAGCAGGCACCCATTAGAAATTGACGTACACTGTGCGTGTATACAATGTACACAAACACACGGCGCAGTCAGGGAACCCAACCAAAAATAATAGTCATTCAAAAAATAGGCCCGGACAATTAAAAACTTTCAGCAATGCTCTGGAATAACTCTGGAACTAAAAAAGCCAGAGAGATGCAGTTTGTACCTTAGTCATCGTGGCATGTCCCTGCATCCATTTGTTAAAGGTTTAGGGCGACTTGCACACTTCTTGATAGAAAAAAGCTCAAGTAAGCGGGGTTGCTCAGAAACGATTTCAACAACCTCCACTATGGGAGTTTTGTGCACAGAGCTGTCGGAGAGAAAAACACAATGTACAATGGGTAATTTCGATCCCAGTATCATGCTCAAGCTTCAAAATCTTCAAAATTTTACCACCACAGGATTGCCATGTTCAAGGGCTTTCCTCTCGTACAAAACTTAATGCTCTGACGATTTTTAAGGCGGGGCTAGATGCGACGGCGTGAGCAGGCACCCATTAGAAATTGACGTACACTGTGCGTGTATACAATGTACACAAACACACGGCGCAGTCAGGGAACCCAACCAAAAATAATAGTCATTCAAAATATAGGCCCGGACAATTAAAAACTTTCAGCAATGCTCTGGAATAACTCTGGAACTAAAAATGCCACAGAGATGCAGTTTGTACCTTAGTCATCGTGGCATGTCCCTGCATCCATTTGTTAAAGGTTTAGGGCGACTTGCACACTTCTTGATAGAAAAAAGCTCAAGTAAGCGGGGTTGCTCAGAAACGATTTCAACAACCTCCACTATGGGAGTTTTGTGCACAGAGCTGTCGGAGAAAAAAACAAAATGTAAACCGGGTAATTTCGATCCCATATCATGCTCAATCTTCAAAATTTTACCACCAGAGGATTGCCATGTTCAAGGGCTTTCCTCTCGTACAAAACTTAATGCTCTGACGATTTTTAAGGCGGGGCTAGATGCGACGGCGTGAGCAGGCACCCATTAGAAATTGACGTACACTGTGCGTGTATACAATGTACACAAACACACGGCGCAGTCAGGGAACCCAACCAAAAATAATAGTCATTCAAAAAATAGGCCCGGACAATTAAAAACTTTCAGCAATGCTCTGGAATAACTCTGGAACTAAAAAAGCCAGAGAGATGCAGTTTGTACCTTAGTCATCGTGGCATGTCCCTGCATCCATTTGTTAAAGGTTTAGGGCGACTTGCACACTTCTTGATAGAAAAAAGCTCAAGTAAGCGGGGTTGCTCAGAAACGATTTCAACAACCTCCACTATGGGAGTTTTGTGCACAGAGCTGTCGGAGAGAAAAACACAATGTACAATGGGTAATTTCGATCCCAGTATCATGCTCAAGCTTCAAAATCTTCAAAATTTTACCACCACAGGATTGCCATGTTCAAGGGCTTTCCTCTCGTACAAAACTTAATGCTCTGACGATTTTTAAGGCGGGGCTAGATGCGACGGCGTGAGCAGGCACCCATTAGAAATTGACGTACACTGTGCGTGTATACAATGTACACAAACACACGGCGCAGTCAGGGAACCCAACCAAAAATAATAGTCATTCAAAAAATAGGCCCGGACAATTAAAAACTTTCAGCAATGCTCTGGAATAACTCTGGAACTAAAAAAGCCAGAGAGATGCAGTTTGTACCTTAGTCATCGTGGCATGTCCCTGCATCCATTTGTTAAAGGTTTAGGGCGACTTGCACACTTCTTGATAGAAAAAAGCTCAAGTAAGCGGGGTTGCTCAGAAACGATTTCAACAACCTCCACTATGGGAGTTTTGTGCACAGAGCTGTCGGAGAGAAAAACAAAATGTACAATGGGTAATTTCGGTCCCAGTATAATGCTCAACCTTCAAATCTTCAAAATTTTACCACCACAGGATTGCCATGTTCATGGGCTTTCCTCTCGTACAAAACTTAATGCTCTGACGATTTTTAAGGCGGGGCTAGATGCGACGGCGTGAGCAGGCACCCATTAGAAATTGACGTACACTGTGCGTGTATACAATGTACACAAACACACGGCGCAGTCAGGGAACCCAACCAAAAATAATAGTCATTCAAAAAATAGGCCCGGACAATTAAAAACTTTCAGCAATGCTCTGGAATAACTCTGGAACTAAAAAAGCCAGAGAGATGCAGTTTGTACCTTAGTCATCGTGGCATGTCCCTGCATCCATTTGTTAAAGGTTTAGGGCGACTTGCACACTTCTTGATAGAAAAAAGCTCAAGTAAGCGGGGTTGCTCAGAAACGATTTCAACAACCTCCACTATGGGAGTTTTGTGCACAGAGCTGTCGGAGAGAAAAACACAATGTACAATGGGTAATTTCGATCCCAGTATCATGCTCAAGCTTCAAATCTCCAAAATTTTACCACCACAGGATTGCCATGTTCAAGGGCTTTCCTCTCGTACAAAACTTAATGCTCTGACGATTTTTAAGGCGGGGCTAGATGCGACGGCGTGAGCAGGCACCCATTAGAAATTGACGTACACTGTGCGTGTATACAATGTACACAAACACACGGCGCAGTCAGGGAACCCAACCAAAAATAATAGTCATTCAAAAATAGGCCCGGACAATTAAAAACTTTCAGCAATGCTCTGGAATAACTCTGGAACTAAAAATGCCACAGAGATGCAGTTTGTACCTTAGTCATCGTGGCATGTCCCTGCATCCATTTGTTAAAGGCTTAGGGCGACTTGCACACTTCTTGATAGAAAAAAGCTCAAGTAAGCGGGGTTGCTCAGAAACGATTTCAACAACCTCCACTATGGGAGTTTTGTGCACAGAGCTGTCGGAGAAAAAAACAAAATGTAAACCGGGTAATTTCGATCCCATATCATGCTCAATCTTCAAAATTTTACCACCAGAGGATTGCCATGTTCAAGGGCTTTCCTCTCGTACAAAACTTAATGCTCTGACGATTTTTAAGGCGGGGCTAGATGCGACGGCGTGAGCAGGCACCCATTAGAAATTGACGTACACTGTGCGTGTATACAATGTACACAAACACACGGCGCAGTCAGGGAACCCAACCAAAAATAATAGTCATTCAAAAAATAGGCCCGGACAATTAAAAACTTTCAGCAATGCTCTGGAATAACTCTGGAACTAAAAAAGCCAGAGAGATGCAGTTTGTACCTTAGTCATCGTGGCATGTCCCTGCATCCATTTGTTAAAGGTTTAGGGCGACTTGCACACTTCTTGATAGAAAAAAGCTCAAGTAAGCGGGGTTGCTCAGAAACGATTTCAACAACCTCCACTATGGGAGTTTTGTGCACAGAGCAGTCGGAGAAAAAAACAAAATGTAAACCGGGTAATTTCGATCCCATATCATGCTCAATCTTCAAAATTTTACCACCAGAGGATTGCCATGTTCAAGGGCTTTCCTCTCGTACAAAACTTAATGCTCTGACGATTTTTAAGGCGGGGCTAGATGCGACGGCGTGAGCAGGCACCCATTAGAAATTGACGTACACTGTGCGTGTATACAATGTACACAAACACACGGCGCAGTCAGGGAACCCAACCAAAAATAATAGTCATTCAAAAATAGGCCCGGACAATTAAAAACTTTCAGCAATGCTCTGGAATAACTCTGGAACTAAAAAAGCCAGAGAGATGCAGTTTGTACCTTAGTCATCGTGGCATGTCCCTGCATCCATTTGTTAAAGGTTTAGGGCGACTTGCACACTTCTTGATAGAAAAAAGCTCAAGTAAGCGGGGTTGCTCAGAAACGATTTCAACAACCTCCACTATGGGAGTTTTGTGCACAGAGCTGTCGGAGAGAAAAACACAATGTACAATGGGTAATTTCGATCCCAGTATCATGCTCAAGCTTCAAAATCTTCAAAATTTTACCACCACAGGATTGCCATGTTCAAGGGCTTTCCTCTCGTACAAAACTTAATGCTCTGACGATTTTTAAGGCGGGGCTAGATGCGACGGCGTGAGCAGGCACCCATTAGAAATTGACGTACACTGTGCGTGTATACAATGTACACAAACACACGGCGCAGTCAGGGAACCCAACCAAAAAGAATAGTCATTCAAAAATAGGCCCGGGCAATTAAAAACTTTCAGCAATGCTCTGGAATAACTCTGGAACTAAAAAAGCAAGAGAGATGCAGTTTGTACCTTAGTCATCGTGGCATGTCCCTGCATCCATTTGTTAAAGGTTTAGGGCGACTTGCACACTTCTTGATAGAAAAAAGCTCAAGTAAGCGGGGTTGCTCAGAAACGATTTCAACAACCTCCACTATGGGAGTTTTGTGCACAGAGCTGTCGGAGAGAAAAACAAAATGTACAATGGGTAATTTCGATCCCAGTATCATGCTCAAGCTCAAATCTTCAAAATTTTACCACCACAGGATTGCCATGTTCAAGGGCTTTCCTCTCGTACAAAACTTAATGCTCTGACGATTTTTAAGGCGGGGCTAGATGCGACGGCGTGAGCAGGCACCCATTAGAAATTGACGTACACTGTGCGTGTATACAATGTACACAAACACACGGCGCAGTCAGGGAACCCAACCAAAAATAGTAGTCATTCAAAAAATAGGCCCGGACAATTAAAAACTTTCAGCAATGCTCTGGAATAACTCTGGAACTAAAAAAGCCAGAGAGATGCAGTTTGTACCTTAGTCATCGTGGCATGTCCCTGCATCCATTTGTTAAAGGTTTAGGGCGACTTGCACACTTCTTGATAGAAAAAAGCTCAAGTAAGCGGGGTTGCTCAGAAACGATTTCAACAACCTCCACTATGGGAGTTTTGTGCACAGAGCTGTCGGAGAGAAAAACACAATGTACAATGGGTAATTTCGATCCCAGTATCATGCTCAAGCTTCAAAATCTTCAAAATTTTACCACCACAGGATTGCCATGTTCAAGGGCTTTCCTCTCGTACAAAACTTAATGCTCTGACGATTTTTAAGGCGGGGCTAGATGCGACGGCGTGAGCAGGCACCCATTAGAAATTGACGTACACTGTGCGTGTATACAATGTACACAAACACACGGCGCAGTCAGGGAACCCAACCAAAAATAATAGTCATTCAAAAATAGGCCCGGACAATTAAAAACTTTCAGCAATGCTCTGGAATAACTCTGGAACTAAAAATGCCACAGAGATGCAGTTTGTACCTTAGTCATCGTGGCATGTCCCTGCATCCATTTGTTAAAGGTTTAGGGCGACTTGCACACTTCTTGATAGGAAAAAAGCTCAAGTAAGCGGGGTTGCTCAGAAACGATTTCAACAACCTCCACTATGGGAGTTTTGTGCACAGAGCTGTCGGAGAAAAAAACAAAATGTAAACCGGGTAATTTCGATCCCATATCATGCTCAATCTTCAAAATTTTACCACCAGAGGATTGCCATGTTCAAGGGCTTTCCTCTCGTACAAAACATAATGCTCTGACGATTTTTAAGGCGGGGCTAGATGCGACGGCGTGAGCAGGCACCCATTAGAAATTGACGTACACTGTGCGTGTATACAATGTACACAAACACACGGCGCAGTCAGGGAACCCAACCAAAACTAATAGTCATTCAAAAAATAGGCCCGGACAATTAAAAACTTTCAGCAATGCTCTGGAATAACTCTGGAACTAAAAAAGCCAGAGAGATGCAGTTTGTACCTTAGTCATCGTGGCATGTCCCTGCATCCATTTGTTAAAGGTTTAGGGCGACTTGCACACTTCTTGATAGAAAAAAGCTCAAGTAAGCGGGGTTGCTCAGAAACGATTTCAACAACCTCCACTATGGGAGTTTTGTGCACAGAGCTGTCGGAGAGAAAAACAAAATGTACAATGGGTAATTTCGGTCCCAGTATCATGCTCAAGCTTCAAAATCTTCAAAATTTTACCACCACAGGATTGCCACGTTCAAGGGCTTTCCTCTCGTACAAAACTTAATGCTCTGACGATTTTTAAGGCGGGGCTAGATGCGACGGCGTGAGCAGGCACCCATTAGAAATTGACGTACACTGTGTGTGTATACAACGTAAACAAAGACACGGCGCAGTCAGGATTCCAACCAACAATAGGGGGGGGTCATTCAAAAAATAGGCCGGACAATTAAAAACTTTCAGCAACGCTCTGGAATAACTCTGGAACAAAAAATGCTAGGGAGATGCAGTTTGTACCTTAGTCATCCTGGCATGTTCCTGCGTCCATTTTTTTAAGGTTTAGGGCGACTTGCACACTTCTTGATAGAAAAAAGCTCAAGTAGGCGGGGTTGCTCAGAAGCGATTTCAACAACCTCCACTATGGGATTTTCAAAGCGACGCTAGAGGCCAGGGAGTAGACCCGACACCCCCCAAAAATTTGGGACATTTAATGCATGATATACACGGCATGTGGTAATTATTGGAGAAAACAAATATATGCGTTGAAAAAAAGCCCGGACTTATAAAAACTTTCAGCTATACTTTTGAATCATTCTGGAACTAAAAACGATAGAGAGACGTAGTTTGTACCTGCGTCATCCTGGCATGTCCCTAAATCAAATTTCAAAAATTTAGGGCGGCTTCCAGACTTCTTGATACCGAAAATTAAAAGTAGGCGGCTGTGCTCCGAAACGAACTCAACAAGCCTCCCTACGGGATTTTTGTGCACAGAGAAAATCAAAAGTAAAACGGGTCAATTTGACCCAAAATCATTGCTCAATCTAAACAAGTTTAGCACCATTGGATTGACAATTTCAAGGGCTTTCCTCTCGTACAAAAATTAGTGCCATGGGGATTTTTAAAGCGACGCTAGAGGCCAGGCAGTAGACCCGACACCCCCCATAAATGTGGGACATTTAATGCATGATATACACGGCATGTGGTAAATATTGGAGAAAACAAATATATGCGTTGAAAAAAAGCCCGGACTTATAAAAACTTTCAGCTCTACTTTTGAATCATTCTGGAACTAAAAACGATAGAGAGACGCAGTTTGTACCTGCGTCATCCTGGCATGTCCCTAAATTCAAATTTAAAAGTTTTCGAGCGGCTTCCAGACTTCTTCATACCGAAAATTAAAAGTAGGCCGCTGTGCTCCGAAACGAACTCAACAAGCCTCCCTACGGGATTTTTGTGCACAAAGAAAATCAAAAGTACAAAGGGTCAATTTGACCCGAAATCATTGCTCAATCTAAACAAGTTTAGCACCATTGGATTGACAATTTCAAGGGCTTTCCTCTCGTACAAAAATTAGTGCTATGGGGATTTTCAAAGCGACGCTAGAGGCCAGGGAGTAGACCCGACACCCCCCATAAATTTGGGACATTTAATGCATGATATACACGGCATGTGGTAATTATTGGAGAAATCAAATATATCCGTTGAAAAAAAGCCCGGACTTATAAAAACTTTCAGCTCTACTTTTGAATCATTCTGGAACTAAAAACGATAGAGAGACGCAGTTTGTACCTGCGTCGTCCTGGCATGTCCCTAAATTCAAATTGTGGTAATTATTGGAGAAAACAAATCCCAAAAGGGATTTTTGTGCACAGAGCTGTCTATAAAAGTTCACAGATTTGTTAAGGTCATTTCGACTCCAGACTAATGCCCAATCTCTACAAGTTTACCGCGTCATCGGTTAGCCATACGTACACCCGATTTATTCCTGGACGAATTTTGTCATTTTCCTTTGTACATATGCTAAGTTACTGGTTGAAATGGAGTGATAACAATGCTGTACATTCTCTGTGATCAAACACAAGGGCTTGGCCACAACACATCGGTATTTCTCATTCTTAAAAGGAACTGTGCCATCTATATAGCCAAAGGAATGTGAAACGTTAAGTGTTTAACTCTAACTGGTACAATAGATTGCATAATGGCTATAGAACTGGTTCTGGCCAAAAGACTAAGCTCAGGATATACCGTATCTTCAAACCCAGTTTGAGTTTGGGATAACTTTCCGTATGGCGCCACCACTTTTTCACTCATTTTTACAAAAAGGGATATATCAATCAGGTAAATTAGATATTATATTATTTTATTTCGAATGAAAAAGTGGTGGCGCCATACGGAAAGTTATCCCATAGACCTTATGAATATTATGTTGGTTTATGTTATTGATAAAACAAAGACTTTTAAATTCTTGGTAGGGAAGATAGATGTATTTTTTTTTTATGGACACTCCTGATGAAGCTATAATTCATTGCGTTGCAAAGTATGTTTGTTTTATTTACCGTTTAAAAAAAATCAAACTGTGTGAACAAGGCTTTACCAATGTATGTTTTTTGTTATTAGTTAAAGGAACACGTTGCCTTGGATCAGTCGAGTTGGTCTTTGAAAAGCGTTTGTAAACGTTTTTTATAAAATACATATGATTAGAACTATATTCTAAAAGTAGAACCTAATGATCCACACAAGTATCACTCTAAGTAACCACTCATTGCGTGGTTTTCCTTTTATAACTTGTCGACAAACACGGCCGGCTATTTTTGGGAGTCAAAATATTTTGCTTCCATAAATGGCCGACCGTGTTAGTTCGTCAAGTAATAGAAAAACCACGCAATTTTGTGGCAAATGTGTGTGGATCATTGTATTCTACTTTTAAAACATCTTTCTAAACCATTTGCATTTTATAACAAACTGTTACACACGCTTTTCAGAGACCAACTCGACCGATCCAAGGCCGGCAACATGTTCCTTTCACACTCCTTTCCTTATGACTTCTTCACTAATTGTTATTTATTATTACAATGTTACCCTCCCCGTTTCGGAATAAAATTAAAATACATTTAAAAACAGTTAACTTAGAGTATAGACAGGCGGGGGTACGGCTTACAACAGCTTACCACTTGCTGAGTTAGACACGTCCTGCCGTGTTCAGACGCTATCACTCGGCGCTCAAAAAGGCGGCAAACTTCACTGTTTGAGCTCTCCTTCAGACGCATTTCCTGATTGTATATCCATGCATGTTCTGCATCAGTCCATAGACAAGTTTTGGTGATCATTGCTACCTTCTTGTGACGGATGCTAAGACCTTTGATGAAGCTGAACGGTATACGGTTAGAGTTTGTCACGCCTTGGCAGACCACTCCCAACTGGCGTATGAGCCAAGACTTCATGGTCAAAATAATTGAAGCGGTAAAAGGGTCTTGTGTGGAGATGCGTTATGGCCGCTTGTGGAATGACACGCCTTGCACCGGGGTGTTGAGATTCATGTGTTAATGACCTGAAACATTTCAAGCATACTCTGTTTAATCAAGATGAGCACAACTCGTCAAAAGTCATCGGGAAAGTAAATGAACAAATAAAGGCATGAATAAAATGTAATAATTGTACCTGTTTGTAACCTTTTGGTGGGGGACAAAAAATAAGAACTCGTTATAAGTGCTGAAATTAAAGGCAATGAACACTGTTGGTAATTACTCAAAATAATTATTAGCATAAAACCTTTCTTGGTAATGAGTTATGGGGAGAGGTTGATAGTATAACATAATGTAAGAAACAGCTCCCTCAAAAGTAACGTAGTTTTCAAGAAAGAATTAATTGTCCACGAATTTGATTAAAGGCACTGTATCCCATCATAAGCATACAATAACGAGCCAGTTTTTGAGAAAGAGGTAATTTCTCACTAAAATAATAAAATACTTCTAGCTAGAAGTCTTTTATTCCTATCTGAAAGCACAAAAAATCGTCCAACAAGGGTGTTTTTTCTTTAATCATTTTCTCGCAACTTCGATGACCGATTGAGCCCGAATTTCCACCTAACTCATTTAGAGATAGTCCGTCGCAAACCTTACTAAATCGTATTTCCATCATGCAACCCAACGTTTCGAATCCTACTTGATATGTTTGGCCAAAACAGGACAACTGACGGTCAGTCTATCCGAGCGAACCGAGTATAATGTAGCTGACTATAGTCGCTAACGTTAAACATTATAGTTTCAAAAACTTGAATTACATCACTACAAGTCAAGAATTTAAAAATAACTTTTTATCTTGTCATCGCACGTCAAAAGTACCTTGGTGACAACTAATAGTTCTGGATCAATAACTAAACAAAAGCACCACAACGCAACAATAGGGGATTACCCTCACCGGCCTAACACATTCAAGAAGAGACTTGTATCATCTGCCAAGGACGAGTGTTCACTGGACCTTCAAAGCAGTGATCTGATGCAAACACTTGCAGAACATGGTTGCTCAAAATGGGTCATGGATATACGAACATTATCGTCTCAAGCTGTTAAACTTGCGCAAGGATCACGGCCGAAGATGATTTCATTGCATACTTCTGACATAAATATCGTCGTGTGTTTCGATACACCACCTAAGTGACATGTCGTCGTCGTGTGCCCGGACGAAGGACGTGACAGAAAGCTACGGAGGTCGTAAGCATTTAGTGTGCAGAAAACTGGGTGTGAAAGTTTGATCGCTTTTTACCATTCAAAAAGTCATGAATGGAAAGCAAGTATTGGCACAATTCTAGCAAGACACAACCTGTAAAGTAATGCCATATATTTTCGTCAGGCGTCATATATTATCGCTTACGGCCTTTTGACAAAATAACTTTGTGTGCATTGAAGAAGGGGTATGACTACGTGCGATTCCGTGCGACACATAACTAACTTGACTCTCTGGTTGGAGGACACAAACTAAGGTAAGGAAACACCTCCTCGATCTGTAATTGGGGGAAACCCCTTCTTCCCCATCAAGTATTTAATTTCCAACACTATGAGTACGAGGTTGCTAAGACCTTATTATTGTTGATAAACAAAACTGCCCTCTTCTTTTTGCTGCGCTTTATGGACCGGAGATTCACTAGACTGGGCCCCTGGAAGGATAAAGACAGGTCCCTGCCGCTAGATCCAGTGATTCCATTGGATACAATGATATCATTTTGGTAAACGTGCAGTGACATGAGCTAGCTGCCCAAACTGTACACTGCTCTCAAGTCCGCGTATCTATGTGAAATCACTAAGGTCAAAGGTTTTTGATGCCGGTGTCCGCATGCAATTATGTCCACTATGCAATACTATCCGGAGGACATTATTGCATATACAATAATGTTCGCCGGACGGTTTTACATATGCAATCGTGTCCGCCCGGATGCTGCTGCACAATGCAATTGTGTCCGCCCAGAATGAGACAAAGGATGAGAGGGGGGGTATCGACATCCTCGAGATAAAAAGCACCCAATACCATCAGGAAGAGGGGAGGGGGGAGCACGTAACAACGAAGACACACATGGGTGTCAAAAACATAGAGCTTTATCAAAACCGACAAGTATGTGCGATGCCTCACATCTAGAACTTGTGCCTAACAACTATAGTTCATAGACTAGGAAAGTTAACCATAAAAAGTTCCGCGGTTAGCATTATCCCGCGACTTCCTTATTATTCCTATAAAGGGGTCCACAGTTCCATGCCACCTTTCACGTCATAGTATGACGTCATGGCCGTGGCACACCCAACATTACACCGATGGGAGTGGTAATTAAATAGGCAGTAAAATGAAACCTTCGCTGTTTAACAACCTGTTGTATTTGCGTTGTCATGTAATGACGTTCTGACGGGGGGGGGGTCTCCTCTCTACATGCCCAATAAAAGCCTCATCCATTTCTAGCATGTCATTGATGTATAAGGAGTTTTTATATTGGGCATCCAGTTATAAGGATGTGAATTTTAATCTTGTAAAAATACCTCTTAAACATGCCTGTGAGTTGGCGGAGCAAATCATTCCAAACGTCAAATTATTATAAAAAAACAAACAAAATGAATCAAACTTAGGCCTGTATGCTTCGTTTGTTTTACGACAAGGTCACCAAGGCATTTTCTTCTTGGTAAATGACACCTTATGAGCATTTCAAGGGCACCAAGGCAATTACCAGGGGGAATGGAGACAATCGCATTCGTTGCCTCCATGAAGTGTCAGGCCTGGAACCTTTTAGCAAAGCTGTTTTTGGTGAATTCTGGGTTAAGTGGCTGCATGTCAAGTACAAAGCTATAAGATCTGATCATCGACTCTACAATTCAATTAATTACTTCATTCACACAAGTCAGTCAGCTTACAATGTGCCTTTGTATGCGGCACTCACTATTGAACCAGGCCTGTGGAATTTGTTGTTGGTCAGGGTTGAAAGGGTTGGGTACAGAGTTTATGACAGCTTAAGTTATGTAGGTAAACATTACAGCCTGTACCACCTACGTAATGAGTTATTATGACCAGTAATATTCACACAAATCTACTTGAGTATTTACTTGTGGTCAATATACGACTACAGCCATTATTTGATATCTCACACTTTTCAGAGAGCTAGGAACTCGAACACACGCATCAATAATTTGATCGAACAGTTGGAATTTCTGGAAGAATTCTCTTCTTATTTTTTGGTCTGCTTAACTTGGTATGTATAGCCGCATTTCTTTTTTTCTCGATGTGGGTTTCAAACAAGGATAAAAGTAAAGCTTACTTGCTTCGATGTATTCTGAAAGTTTCACTATAGAAATGTAGTTGAATTCTGAGGGCACATTTCAAGAAAAAAACACTAAAACATAATTTTTGAAGAGTTACTGTTGTTCGGTTAGATTGTTTTCGGGGTTTTTTTTTCAATCTGGTGAAGACGCGCTACATTTTTGCTGACGATTAGAGACAAATTTACAATTTGTATTTCTCGATTGTTTTTGTCTTAGACGCTTGTATAGTTAGTGTGCTTTACCTGCACTGTGAGAAACAATATTCTTTTTGTTGTATTATACAGACATCTTTAAGCGCTGAGGGTACAGCCAAAACGAGACGTTTGTCTGGTGTATCCCCTTAACAAAATTGGTTCTTAACAAACTGGATTCTTCAACTTTCGTTGGTGTATACTCACACAAATCATTGTAGATTTTATTGGAGTAAATCATCTAATATTATCCTAGGCTAAGCCTCTGCACATTACCTGGGCAGGTAATTTTGCAGTCAAATGGTTTAATGTCGTTTTCAAATACAGACCTAACCAAATCAAACTCTCTGCCGAATGGGGCCGTATGTTCCAACCACTGATTAAAATACAAGTGATTAATTAACCAAACAAAAACAAATGAGGCTTAACCCCTCATCATAGATAACAGCTCGGCATGTTAAGAAGTCATTTGGACTGAACAATTATTCGGAAGTACACCGGAAATCCAATAAATATTTTGGAGGTAAATATGTGAACCTTCCAGTGTTGGGTTAAAGACTTGTGTTGCTACGCCACAAGGGTTTTAACGGAAATGTTTTTAGCCATTCCAGGTCCTAGTTGGCTGAAATGGCGGACTTAACCTTGTCAGCAAACCATAGCCTAGTTTGCTGAAGTTGTGGACTTAACTGTGCCAGTATGGAATGTCAAGTGCGATCATATCAACATGAACTTTGTCCATTATTCGCATCTTGTTATAGAATGTTTACACTTGGACAATGGATGATTGTTAAGAAAGAGGAATTCAGTAACCAGGAGTGGTATTCGGTGTTGAGTTACTGACCTATTATTTGATTAATTGATGATTGGTATCCACTGATTTGATTAATTGGTCTGATTTGACTGTAATACCTTTGCACACACGTCATGATTGTGACACAATTTATTTGTTATTTATTTATTTATTCGATTACACATCCAACAGCAGGAATCAGGATGAGTTGAAAACGAGAAGAAATCCTCAGTTTTTAGATGTGGGAGGAAAATCCCAATGGGAAAGACCCATGCAATCAGGTAGGGACTGACATCTCAATCCACATGCAAGGCTCTGGTCTGAGGTGGGAATCGAACCGGGGTCCACAGAGGTGAAAGGCAGGGACAGATACCTCTGCACTACCTGATCCCATAGTCCCATGACATCACATTTGTACTACAATCATCTCGGAAACCCAAAGCACCCTGTCTGAATAGTTTGTTTAATAAAATATGAGAAGTTAATATCATGTATTTATAATTCCAATCTGCAGCTCTAGTCATGCCAAGGCAGAAATACGATGTCAAGGCATTCCAGAAGGACGCCCTCTTGGCTCATGACAAGTAAGTTTGGCTATGTTTGTATACAAATATTTTTTGAGAAGCAGAAATGCTACCGAACACTCCATTGTGACTCATTGGGAGACAAACAATATTGTGACTTTGTTATTTGTTAACTTTTGTAGGTTAAGTTACCTCTCCTAAAATAATGTCAAGTTATGCATACAATTGAATCCCAAATTTTAGACGAGAGTTGTGGTAACACCATACGGAAACTTTTTGAGTAGTGTCGGTTCTGAAAAGAACCGGTGGATTACAACTCAACGTTTCGATGGTCGTCTTCCTATATTATTTTATATTCCGCATATTTATTTACTGTCCCCAACCAATCTCTCCATCGCTTCGTAGATTACGAGAGAATCATGGCGCCCCGCCCCTCAAACTCAACAAGGACCTCACTGCGCATGCCCAGCAGTGGGCCGACCACCTGGCCGCCACAAATACAATGGTACACAGTAAACAACAGGAATACGGTGAGAATATCGCCATGAAATACTCATCCGCTGGGACTGAATTTTCAGGTAAGATACTTTATGGTGGGAGATTCTGTCCCTCTATACAGAGAGCTGTGTACAAACTGCTTCTGATAGCGCCCTTTTTTGAAACATCCTTCTTAAACCTTAGCCTGAAAAGCAACTACACCTGTCTTTATCCTTGTGGATAAAGACAGGGGACCAGTCTACTTCAACACAATTTCCCATTATGAGGAGAGAATCTCCGGCGGACAGTTGTACCTTAAAGACTTATGGAATGTAACCAAAATACATACGAAGTGGGCAACACAAGCCCTCCCACTACCAAGCACTGCAAAAACTGGGGTGTTAAGGTTGACAACCACGGGGTGTTGTCACATAAAGATACTGAATTCAAGAGAGAGTCAAAGTTTACACCATTTAAGGTGTTAAGATGACACTGTCAAACCCATGTTAGGCCTTTTGCGATCGAGACAAGTTTTTTTTAGTACAATGCAAATAATGAAAACGATTATTTGCAATGGATTTACACAAAATAGATCTTTATTATCATTGAAAGTCCACTCAGGCCTTTAAAAGCATCTTGAAGCATTTCAAGAAGTCTAAAAAGGGAACATTTTAAGCAATTTTGAATAAATTCAGGACAAACGGAAGATGACTGACCTTTGACTTGCTGTTTATTTTTATTTTTATTTTTTTTTTTTTTTCCCTGGAGGGGGAAATTTATTCAAGTTTCTTCAATGTACAAAGCTACACAAACTACTGGTAAAACCAACTACTTACAGAACGATACTAAGAGAGAAATGGCAAATTGCAAAAACAGGAAGTTTGATGATTATGCAAGGCATTCAGTTGGTACATAGCAATACAAAAGGCTCCCATTTGGTATTGAACTTATCCAAGTTGTTATTCTTAACAAAGATCATTTTTTCCATTACAAAATAATGATTTATTTCCTTTTTGATAAGAACAAATGAGGGCTTTCTGTCGTTCATCTTCATTCGATAAATATGAAAACGGCAAAGAATGAGAATTAAATTGAGAGCAGACCATTTTCTATTAAGGACACCAAACAGCTTGGTCGTGTTGTCAAAATTAATATCAATGTTCAGTGTATTAGTCAACCAGTGTTTTATCTGACTCCAAAAATACAGAGACACCTTGCAATTACAAAACAAGTGGACTAGTGTCTCTTCTTCCCTTTTACAAAAAGTACACAGATTAGAATTCTTCCGACCAATTTTAGAAAGAAAGGAATTTACACCCAGAATTCTATGAACCAATCTAAACTGGAACCAACGTAACTTGGTGTCACATGTACAGTTAAAGGGTAAACCACAGAAAATGTGCCATTGAGGAATCGGAAAAATCACGCCAATTTTTTCTCCCCATTTAACAATAAACTTGTGCACAACTTTTTTGCTGGAGGTGAAAACACTGTACAGACGGGTGGAGCCCTTTATATCCATCAACAAAGTCTCAAAAGGGCGAGCAATTTCTGAGGTTTCTCCATACAGTACATTACGGAAGGAATGTTTGATTGCATTGACCACGCCTCCGTACTCTAAAAAATTAGTTCTGACCCTGCATTTCCTTTGAAATGCCACAAGAGAAAGAGCCACACCTTGCGAGTCAAAAATGTCACACACGAAGTTCACACCCTTTTTGGCCCAGTGTTTATAGTTAATGTGTTTGTTACCGACCATAATATTCTGATTATGCCACAACACATTTTTCAAAGCGTCAATTTGACTGGCAGGTACATGACACTTAACAAAGCTGCACCAAGCATTAAGAACATCAATCCAAAAATGGTTTTGATTTGCGGCCCCTTTTAAATAGATTAGCAATGCCTGGTGGCCTCCCTCGAGTGCTAGAGGATCATAAATGTTCGAAATCTTCAAAAAAGAGTGACCCAACCCAAGTTATTGGAATTTAGAAATCTGCGGATCCAGGTGACCTTAAGGGCTTTTATATACGAATGCATGTCGATCATTTTAACTCCTCCATGACAATAGCCTTGAATCATCTGGTTCCTGGACACACGGTCATTCCCTTTCCATATAAAGTAATAGAACATACAGTCTAATTCTTTGATAACATTGCTAGGCGGGTTGGGGAGAGTTAAAATAAGAAAAGTAAGCTTAGATAAAAGGAGCGACTTTGTTACAGTAACTCTCCCCAGCACCGTTAGGTTACGTTTAGACTACTGCTCAATTAAACTTTTAATAGCAGAAATGACCTTGGTGTAGTTCAAATTCACCATACTAGCAAGATTAGTGTTAAAGTCTATACCAAGGGCTCTGAAAGAGTTTTCAGCCAAAACCCAGTTAACTTTGATGTGCTCACAAATCCCTTTCTTACGCCCTTTGTTGCTACCAATCCAAACCGCATTAGTTTTGGCAATGTTGACTTTTAAGCCAGACATTCTAGCAAAGGCCGCAAGTATTTCAAAGGACTTTTCAAAGGAGCCTTCTGAGCCGTCTAAAAAAAAGAACTGTATCATCAGCATACTGGGAAAGTCTGAATTCACAACCGCTAGCCATTATGCCTTTAAGCACTTTGTCTTTTCGGATCAACATTCCAAACACTTCTGCACATAAAAGGAATAGGTAGGGGCTCAAACCATCACCCTGTCTACAACCTCTTTCAATCTTAAAAGATTCGGAAAGAAAACCATTCACAAGAACGGAAGCTTTCGCCCCGCTATAAAAAACACTGAACCATTTCTGAATGGAAGGGCCAAAATTTAAATTGTTCAAGAACCTTCAAAATGAAACTGTGTGAAACTGAATCAAAGGCTTTTTCTAAATCAATTAACAAAAACATATCGGGAATATTATTGTTTTCTGTAAAATTAAGCAAGTCGTACATCAGCCTAATATTTTCTCCAATATGCCGGCCACTAAGAAAACCCTTTTGTTCTTCATGAATAATGAGAGGAAGAGCTTTTTTAAGTCTATAAGAAATGCAAGAAGAGGCAAGTTTATATGAGGTATTCAAAAGTGAAATAGGTCTCCAATTTTTAAGAAATTGGCGTGGCTTGTCCCCCTTAGGCAACATCGTAACAATACCATACTGTTGCGTAACTGAAAGACTCCCAGAGGAGTATGCATAATTTAAAGAACGCAACAGGTACCATGCAATATCAGAAAAGAAAAACTTATAAAATTCGAAGCTGAAACCATCCGATCCTGGAGATTTGTCATTTTTGCTCCCCTTTAGGGCATTTAGGAGTTCATGGTATGACAAAGGACCTTCCAGACTCTCCCGCAGTTTATCCGAGAGAACTGGAACTCCATTAAAAACACAGCTCAAATTGCTGTCGTTCAAGTTTTCAGCCTCGGAATAAAGTTTTTTATAGAAAAGCCTAGACTCATTTAGGATTTCACAGGAGGACCTAGCATAAGTGTTGTCATCTCTGACAACAGAACTGATAGTTTTATTAATCATCTTGCGTTTTTCCATGTTCAAAAAATACCGTGATGGTTTTTCACCCTCTTCTATCCAGCGGGTCTTAGATCGAATAAGAACACCCTCCATTTTCTTTTTACGCAGATCAATAAGCTCAGTTTGTTTTGACTTAAGCTCTTCGGTGACTGTTAAGTCCCCCTGAGAAATTTGATAAGAAAGATTTTGAATCGCTGTCTCAATGTGGGACTCTCTCTTATTATTGCTTTTCTTTTTCCACGAAGCGTAAGAGATTGTTTTTGATCTAATCTCCAACAATAGCATTTCGAAAAAGAGCTGATCATTAACAGTAAAATGGATGTCATTTGGATGGATGTGAACCAAGTTGGAATGCAGATAGGGAAAGGCTGCATAAGTTTCTACAACCTTTTTAACAGCATTTTTAATTTGATCAACGTACACCGTATCGGAAAGAAGGGCATTGTTAAATTTCCAGTAACCTGGCCCTCTATCCATTTGATTGAAGTCAAACTGAATGTCTATTAAGGAGTGATCTGTACGATACCCTGGCTTAATATCGCAACCGGTGACTTGAGAGTTCATCTCTGAAGAGATGAGAAAAAAGTCTAATCTAGACTGCTTCACTGAATCGTGCCACCTCCAAGTGTAACTAGCAGTAGTAGGATTCTGAATACGCCAGGGGTCAGTAAGATCATGCTCACCACAAAGACTGAGAACTCTTTTCTTAGCTAACGGGTTATTGATATTCACGTAGTTAATACAATCAATATTATCGTTCAAAACCAAGTTCCAGTCCCCACAAATAACCGTGTGGGGGTTGTCAAAATTATTAATAGTATTGCTAATACCATCGTAGAAAAAAAGCTCATCCTTATTTGGACCATTAATTAATCAAGGTGATGTTCATGTCACTCACTTCAATATGCAAAGCCAAAAAATAACCATTAGGATCGTTGCAAGACCTATGGACATTAAACTCAAAATTATTGTTAAACAAAATAGCCACACCTCTAACATTGCTTTTAAAGGAACTAAAAAAGCATTCCAGCCCCCATTCAGCTCTTACTCTACTCTCAATATTTTTGTTCCAATGGACGTCCTGCAAACAATAAATGGAATGTTTCTTGGATTTCAATAAATGTAGAACATGACTTGCTGTTTATAGTTGATGTGTAAGTAGCGCCCTCTTGCTGCTGACCTTGTCCAGGTTGTCTAGTTCAGAGGTCAAATTTAGTGTCAATCAGATCCAAATGTTGTCTGTAAAAATAAGGAAAATGAAATATTTCGTGAATAGAAAGAGGTGACCGAAGGTTATAAGGTAAAGAATGTTCAAATGCACATTTGCCTACGTAGGCACACCCTACCGTTTTTGAACGAGGCGCTTAAGACTGAGAAAAGTTAGAGTACGGGTGTTTTCAGAAAAAACAGAGGTTATCACATTTTAAAAACCTTCCCCCAATTATTGGTCAGGTCAGGAGGCAACTGATGACTGGTATTCCGAGGTGAAGGATTACAGCTTCAGTAGACCTGGATTTCACTCGGGTACAGGTAAGATTCCCCACATAGATATTTTCTCAAACAATTCTCTTGACAGGAAAGCTCCATTAAAGAAAGAGGCCATAATAAAAACATCCTTTTTGACTGGCAACTCACACCTGTTATCTGCATGTAATTCTTTGTTTCAAACAGTGGACTAAATTGTTTCATGCATTTACCATAAGGTTGTATGAAAAGGTGTACTAAGGAGTATCCTGACCGCCAGACAAATTCCTATTCACAATCATTTAACTTTCTAATATACTCCATTACAAAGTTAAGTCTTGTTTCAAGACGTTTAATCAGTCAATTATAGCCCTACTGACAGGTAATTTACTAAAGGTTATATAAAAGGGTATGCTAAGGAGTACCTTAACCGGCAGACCAATTCCTATGCACACACAGTTAACTTGTTCTTTAAGCATTGATTCTCCTTGTATTATATTGTTGATATCTCCATTTACGAAGTGTAGTCTTGTGTCCAGAAGTTACTAATCAGTAAACTCTTGTTCTACTGACAGGTCATTTTACCCAGGTTATATGGAAAGATACCAAGGAGCTGGGTATTGCTAAGGCAATTGCAGGAAACGGCAGAGTCTTCGTGGTAGCCAACTACAGACCACCAGGAAATGTGATGGGTCGGTTTCCTGAGAATGTCTTGCCTCCAAATTCTAAGATGTCTAAAGTAAAAGAAGATAAGAAGAAGAAAAAGGGATTTTTCGGAAAGAGGAGGGGTTCGACCAGCTCTAGTAGTAGTTCCAGTAGTAGTGACGATGAGAAGGGAAACAAGGTGGGTACGAGGTGGCGAAGAGGAACCTTTACTACTTGCATCGTCAGATGTTGAAGTAGTTGGGAAGGTGGACAGGTGCATACTGCTCTACCAACCAGGCTCCTATGTGGATGACCCATGCCTACATCCTTAGGGACTGTGAAGGGGGTAAGTCTGTTTCAGCCCTAGGAGTAGGTGGCTCCTAGTGGATGATACCCATGCCTACATCCTTATGGACTGTGAAGGGGGTAACCCTGTTTCAGTAACAGGAGTAGGCGGTAACATGCCTCTGGATACACTGGCAGTTGATTTGAGTCGATAGCCCAAGTCAGTAAGTGTAGCCATCACCTTGAAGAGGCCGTCCGGCATTGTGATGTTTTAAGATTAATTTGTCTTAAAAACAAACCTCCAAAGTGAATAAATACAAAAAGTCAACTCGTAGCAAACTTACATCTCTATTATCAGGACGTCGTAACTATAAAACATCATCGGGAAAACATCACAACTTTTGTTTTACTTTTTTTTCCAGTTCCGTCTCAAAAAGAATGGGACAAGCGGAGACAAGATCGACACCAAAGTATCCAAGTCCGAACTGAAACAATTCCAAAGGGAAGCCCACTCTGTCACTAATGACTATCGATCTAAGCACGACGTTGATTCGTTGGAACTGTCAGGTGACTTATGCAAGGCTGCACAGGATTGGGCAGAGCATCTTGCCAAGAAAGACTTATTTGAACACAGCAAGAGCAAGGACATTGGCGAGAATGTGGCGATGCATTATTCATCAGCTACTACTGCATATTCAGGTCAGTTCAAGTGACTCATAATGGAAATTATGACGCATAGGCCCAATTTCATAGAGCTGCTAAGCACACAAATTTGCTTAGCATGACATTTTTGCCTTGATAAAAACAGGATTAACATCCAAATTTCCACGTGATTTTCAGGATAAGCAAACAACAGGCGAATATCTGTTTCAAGCAATATGCAACAAATGGAAATTTGGTTGGTAATCTTGTTTACATCAAGAAAGACATTTCATGCTAAGCAAGTTTGTGTGCTAAGCACCTCTATGAAATTGGGCCCAGGATTGGACACATTCTGATTCAAAACAGACCTCCGTTAATGGCGCACCATTGTAATTTTTAGTAGTGAAATATTATTGTCAGGTTGGCTCATTGATGTCTGTTCCTGCATTTCACCTCTGTAGACCCCGGTCGGTACCCGGAACGGAGCCTTGCATACGGATAGGGTGTGTCAGTCCCTACCTGACTGCGTGGGCTTTCCCTATACAGGGGTTTTCTTCCCACGTCTAAAACTGAAATGTCTTCATTGTCTTCTGTACAACAAGTTGGTGTGATGTTTCAATTAGGGTGCTTTGCCGACTATCTAATTCAGATTCAGATTCAGAATGTACCTCACATTTATGAAGTGTTACAAACCTAGATAACTGTATGTGATGGAGATTGCTGGATAGGAAGATCTGCAAAACGAAGACTGTACTCTTGTCCAAACTCATTTAAAATTATTAATAAAGTTTAAACTCCTTCAACAAACTCTGCTATTTCTCAACAGGAAAACAAGCTTGTGACCAGTGGTACAGCGAGGCCAGTTTGTATGACTACAGGAATGCAGGATACAGCAGTGGCACGGGTTAGAGACAATTATTTCCTACATGTATTTGTTTAAAGAATGTCTTCATAAAAGTACCGAAGACACAACCAAACTTCGTCTTGGTGTTATGAGAGTGGTTTGTGGTTGGCAGCGCCCTCTCGCGGTGATAAATGTAAACAAATCGAAATAAAGTCTTGCACCTTTAGACTGGCCTCCTGTCGTTACTGCAAGGATACAGACAGGATGATCTTACAGGCCCAATGAATTTAATTGGATACAATTATTTAATTGAATAAACGTGCAGTGACGTGAGCTTTTCATATTTGTGTTTTGATTGGTCCGAAGTGGTGATGTCGTTTGTCAGCTTGCACTTTCGATCGTCTGCAAGCATCGTGTGCATAATGTTGTGTTCATTGTAATGTTGTTAATAATTCACTTTAAATGTGTACATGTACTGAATTGACTGCAAATCTCCGTGCGAAATGAATAGGAGGTCAATGGTTCGTCTGGCGGGAGGGGAAGGCCGGTATCTGGCGTTATTCACGAGGCTCGAAGTGGGACGCCAGTTGCCAGGCTAGTCTTGCACCTAGCCTATAATCGGAACATACTTTATCATGCGTGTCTTTTATTTACAGGTCATTTTACTCAGATGATTTGGAGAGGTTCGAAGGAATTTGGCATCGGTAAGGCCATAACTAAAACTGGTAAAGTGCTGGTCGTTGCACAGTTTCGACCGCCAGGTAATGTTGTTGGGCGGTACGAGTCGAATGTGTTCCCCAGGATTGACGGCTACAGACCGCCTAGTGCAGCTCCCTCATCCAAGGTAAGCGTTTGACATCTACCGTCTTATTATGTCCACTGTTGTAGTGTCTTTGAGGGGTCTGTTTGTTAACATCTCACGAATATATTTACTTTAATACGTTTGTATAACCTTGACAGCCCCTGTCCAACTTGTGATCATTGTATATTTCTTATATGTCTAAAAATAAAACAAAACTTTGGGGTGTTTGAAAAAGTACTCCTTTGCTACTAAAAGTGTTCCGTTTTAAATTGCATGTAAAAGTTGCCTCATATGGCAAGATCCAGTAGTGAATATTATTTAAACTTGGCAGCAGTCAGTCGTGCGTGGCGTCAGTGCTTGACCTCACATATTATCACTGATACAAACAATGACTTTCAACTTATTGCAGGTGACACGTGTCGATCGCAAAACTCATTTCGTAGTTGAGGACCACCCTAAGACTGTGCCTGATAGAAACATGAACACTGCAATTCGACAGGTAAGTCTATACGAGTTGTATCGAATCTGCTTTTCTTAAACAGCGCCCTCTACTTGAATTCCGTAGGCGGCAAAGTACTGGCCTGAACATCTGACGTCACGCCTCGAGGCTCGTTAAAAACGCCAGATCCCGCCTTGAACACCTGGCAGGACGCTGCCAGATGTACCTTCGACCTTGAGTCCTTTTCACACGGAGATTTGCAGTCAATTCAACCCGCAGGCCAACATGTACACATAGTAGATAGAACATTACTTGCATGTAGGTTATACAATAACATGCACACACTGCATGCATACGATCGAAAGTGCGAGCTGACCAAAATACATCACCTTGGACCAGTTAAGAAGATAAGAAAAGCCTTACGTCACTGCAAGATTATCCAATGAAATCATTGGGTCTGTAAGATCAGTGCCTGTGCAGATAAAGACAGGGGACCAGTCTAATAAAATTTTGAAGTATCTGTATCCGTGAAAACCAACAAAATGGTCAGGTTCCTCTTAAAAGCTTGATGTTACCAACTTACTTTCCCTTTAGATGGGCGCAATCAAACTTAAAGGTCCCGACCTGTCACCTTCTGATCTGAGAAAGTTCCAACAAGACGCTCTGGACTCGCACAACAAATACCGTTCACGTCACGGTGCTGCCAACTTGAAGCGATCTTCTGAGCTGACAAAGAGGGCGCAAGACTGGGCAGCGCATCTAGCCGAGAAGGACGAGTTTAAAAATAGTGGCCAATCAGATGTTGGTGAAAACATCGCTATGCATTACTCAAGCGCCAGTACAGCGTTTTCAGGTAATAAAATAACAATTATTTCTTTTAGCGCATTTTAAACCGTAGTGCGCTTTACAGGTAGTACCCTGGTCATTGGGCCAATAAAATCCCCCTAATCTGTCTTAGCTCCCTGGGGAGTATACAACATGGGAATTTGTAGCACTCCAGAGGCTTTTTCATACACAATATCAACATCTACCCTCGCAGGTACATTAATTTCTTGTGATTTTTTAAGGTTAGTTATCTATTTTTCGCCTCCATAAAACGGACCCTGCAGATTTCCTTTCTAGCTATTGACCCGGTCCGCCGTTTTTTAGAACCAAATTGTTGACAAAATGGTGGACCATGCTATTAAGTCAATTAAGTAAAATGGAATACCCCACAATAATTTTGAGGCACATTGTGTGGATCATTATAAAACCACACATTTGTGAGACATATTTGTGTGGGTCATTATAAAGCCACACATTTTTTTAGCCATACTTGTGTGGATCATTATTGTTCTTCTTTCCAGGTTTCATTTCATGAAAACGCTTTTAATAGCCCAAAGCGCCCAGTACAAGGCAACGTGTCCCTTTTATAAAACCATCACATTACACCGTACTTTTAATATGAGTCCATACTTTTATCTAAATTATTATTATAATTCTTTGTGGCATTTTTTATCAGGTGACGAAACATCTGAAATGTGGTATCGACAAGTCAGCAAGTACAACTTCAAGAAGCCTGGTTTTACATCAGGGGCAGGTGAGGATTCAATATTACTAAGCTAGTAACATTTATTTCCACCCTGAGCAGTACATAACATAATGCACAAGATAATATTGCATAGGCACGATCCTAATATGATATACTCCTTTTACATAACACCATTTTACACTGTACTGTGGCGCAATATGCTGCCAATCAAACCAGGAACACCGGGGTGAACCCCTTTTCTTTTCGATAAGTGCACTAGGTTATGTTACGTGCGTTACATATCACACGGGACCAACGGATCTATGTCCCACGCAAAGGACGACGTATCATGGCTAGGTGTCTTGCAAAGCACACAGGTTATTGTGGTTTACTCCCCATTCCTCAAGTGTAATTCACATGACTAACTTTGTTCATTCTTACTTAGGCCACTTTACTCAGATGGTCTGGAAGGACACCAAGGAGATGGGTATCGGGAAGGCGATCACCAAGGAAGGCAAAGTCATCCTGGTCGGCTTCTACCGCCCTCCAGGAAACGTCATGGGACAGTTCGAAAGTCAAGTGTCGAAGGAGAAATAAATTTGACCTCTGAGGTCAATAGGTCATCGACTAAAGTTATCACCCACCGATAGTATGAGTTAAAGGCATTGGACACCTTTGGTATTTTGTGAAAGACCAGTATTCTCACTTGGTGTTTCTCAACATATGCACACAATTACAAACCTGTGAAAACTTTGACTCCATTGCAGCCATCGAAGTTGCAAGAGAATAATGTAAGAAAAATCACCCTTGTTGCTTTCTAAAAGTTTACGTTACTTCAGAGGAAGCCGTTATCCACAATGTTTTATACTATCAACATCTATCAATTGCTCAATACCAAGTAAGTTTTTATGCGTACAATTATTTTGAGTAGTAACCAAAAGTGTTCAGTGTCTTCAAACAAGCAAGCACCCCAACAACCAAACAAACAAACCTCGTAGACCTGTAATGAAAACAGACAATTAGTTGTATATTCTGAAATCTGAAATTACAAACCTGCAAATTATGAATTATTTTATTTCCGTGAAATCATTTAGTTACAGTATCTAAAAAGATTGATAAAGTAACTGGAATCATATTAACAAGTAACGCGCAGATCAACTGTTTTAAGAGCCAGCTTTATGTTTGTGAATTATTTTGTGTAGTAGTTTTGTATCCAAATATTCCCTTTTAGTTGCTTTTTAATTTGATAGACATATGAAAATGTCTATTTTACTTCATTTCAGACAACATTCCATAAGTCAATAATGATTACTGTTTAGATACAACAATTGCTAGGAGAAGGGGGGTCTGCCCAGGAATCCGAAATAGCGCCCTCTTGAATGATATATTGCTCGCAGTTTATAACAGGGGCGCTGTGGCGCTTGTTTTATCGTCTCTTTGCAGCCGAAAACAAAATGTGTAAGCGAATTTCAAAGGTTAGCAAAAACAATATGCGGCCAGTTCGAGCGTTTACAATGGATTTGCATTGGGACATTGCTTATTTTTATACAGTAAACACCGGAAGGTAAGCAGGCCTTTTACAGTGTGCTTACAGTTAGCAGCGCTATAACAATGAAAAATCGCACAGTAAGCATCGACCAATGAGCAGCTCTGTGCAAACTGGGCCTAACCCTGGTCCCAACGATAACGAGTATTAAGTGTTCCAAACGTTGTCCCGGGTTTTGATTTTGTTTGACAAAAATTAATGTTGATTTTATCATATATATTTTTAAACACTGTTATTGTAAATTTTATTGCATTTCGGCTGATGCCGCGATTTGTAAGTTTGTAAAATAAACCATTGATGAATGAATGAATGAATGAATTTGTAATACACGAAATTGCTGTGGGTGATTTTATTTTCAAAAACTGTGTATAATTTCCATTTATTTCATACTCTTCTTTAAATACAACATAATGTACAATGTACACACAAAGCACTAAATAGATAAGCGAAATAGTCAGCACAGAAGATGGAGGGGGAAGAGATAAACTAAGCAGACAAACATAAAAGAGAGATCCAAAATAAGATTGGAGTCAAGAAGCTACATTCCAAGTGGTGTAAGATCTCGCAGTCAGAAACAACAGCTACGTCCCAGCCGAAGGACGCAGCAAAAAGACATTGGACACTATTGGTAATTGTCAAAGACCAGTCTTCTCACTTGGTGTATCTCAACATATGCATAAAATAACCAACCTATAATAATTGGAACTCAATCGGGTCGTCGAAGTTGCGAGATATGAATGAAAGAAAAAACACCCTTGTCACCTGAGATTGTGTGCTTTCAGATGCTTGATTTCGAGACCTCAAATTCTTAATCTGAGGTCTCTTAATCAAATTTGTGGAAAATTACTTCTTTCTCGAAAACTACGTCACTTCAGAGGGAGCCATTTCTCACAATGTTTATACTATCAACAGCACCCAATTACTCGTTACCAAGTAAGGTTTTAGGCTAATAATTATTTTTTAGTAATTACCAATAGCGTCCACTGCCTTTATGGACGGAAGTGTCATGACCGGGACTCGGACCCACCTGGATAGAAACACCACAAGTCACATGCATGTCAAGCCCCATGCTTTTACCCGCTTTGGCACGACACTCCAGTTTAAGAGGTTTTAGATGCACGGTACGCGAGCAAATACGTGAACATGAACGTCAGAAAATATTGTTTTAAAAATCTCACGTTTTTAGCATACGTGAACTTACCATTCTCACGTCAGGTACGTACGTACAGACGCGTCTGTACGTCATACGTGTGCATACAATACGCCCACCTAGGTGACGTCACCTAGAAACCACACAATATTCTGGTGTTCATCTAAAACTCCTCGATAAATAGCCATTTTGCTAATCAATAAAAACATAAAAGTCTGATAACTGCTACTCATTATGTTTTTGCACTTCATATTAGTTAATGGACAGAGAGTACCTTTAAGTACCCAGTCTAGTCATAATTATGTCTCTAGACACAAGTCAAGCTGTTCAGTCAAGCGTAGCTAATGCTATGGGATCTTAATGAAGTCGATCTACCTGGTGTAGCAGCCCGAATCGACTTCATGTTCAACATACATGTCCACAAGAGAAAATTGGACCGCGTAAACACATGTACAAAAATAAAAAAAAAATAAAAAAAAAATACACAGGGTCGAAATTGAGTTCATTAAAAGCAAAACAGGAATAATTTGTGACATAGTTTGCTGCACATAGTTAGGTCAAATATGCGCATGTGGTAAAAACTGAATAGTACCACATGGTAATTGTCGAAAATGGATGATGGAAAAAAAACCAATGGACTGTAACAGTTTCAAGTACCACCACGGTACACGCCTGCAGTTTTTAAGGCGCGATACTGTAGCTTAAAGAGTGCACTGGGGAACCACTGGTGGTTTGAAGAATAACCGTTTCATTCAAAAAAGGTGTATTATACACGTGTTATGTCCCACTTTTATGTTCTAATTTTGTACTGGTATACACTGACAGGATTTGTACGGAGTTCTGGAAGTGACATCCGACTTTTTTGAGATACTGAGATAATTTACTGCATGGTGATGACATCATAAACGTAAGATGACACATCCAAAGCTCCGTAAGTTTGGAAGCAAACAAAAAGCCTGAACAGCCGACGTCACACTTCGAGGCTCGTGTATTACGCTAGAGATCTGCCGTTTGAGCCCACATACATAATCACCTTTGACCTCGCACCATTTCACGTGTCTTCCATTGTCCTGGAGAGTCGCGGTTAAATTCGACGTACATGTATACATTTAAAGCCAACACCTGTCCTTGAACGTGCGGATAAGTGGAACATTCAAGCGAACACAATAACATAGTTTACTCCAACGAGGTCAAGTGAAATAAAACCAATCCAAACATTTATCAAGACACTAAAGTTATTTTGATATTGAACATTCAAACAATGTACAGTGAATGTCTACCTTGTACATCGATATTGAATATTGGACAATCCCATAGGTTTGCACAGTGAATGTCTACCTTGCACATCGATATTGAATAATATTGGACATTCACGTAGGTTTGTACAGTGAATGTCTACCTTGCACATCGATATTGAATATTGGACAATCCCATAGGTTTGTACAGTGAATGTCTACCTTGCACATCGATATTGAAGATTGGACAATCCCATAGGTTTGTACAGTGAATGTCTACCTTGCACATCGATATTGAATATTGGACATTCACGTAGGTTTGAACAGTGAATGTCTACCTTGCACATCGATGTTGAATATTGGACATTCAGATCAACTAACTTTACTGCTGTACAAATGCCGGATCTTCAGTTCACTCATCCATTCAAAAATGTCCATTCACATCGTCACATGGATGTTATAATTTGAAATTCGATTCTGCAGCTTAGTCTTTCCAACTGCTTATTTATTACAAGAGTGATAATTATAAACCATGCATATCAGGTTATTCACCCACAGATAACACCTACGGCCATAATTCCCCTGTCTCTGTGGCAGATTATTAAGCCTTGCTTGCAGACAACTTACAGTATAAAACTGACTCTGGTTAATAAGAGTTTTAATTTTACACAAGAGGAAGAAAAAAAGTAGCAGTGGAACCAAAAAGGCTTTGGCCACTGTACTGGCACATGGCGGATCACTTATTGGTAAGTGTCGTCCAGCAGTAATGTAATTCATTAACGAAAAGGTATTCAATAATACTAACACCCTAAGGCATTAGTATTCATAGTACAAATCACTTTCAAGAAAAAGAAAATGAGCTACAGAATTGCTTTCACAAATCGCAAACAAGACCCACCCATATTCGACGTTTGTCATTCGGTCTTACCTTGTGGTGATGACAAAATGTTTTTGTAATAGTAAACTTGCGGGTCAACCATGGAATAACTGTCTTTTAGTGTTGGCTCTGAAAAGGAGCCCGGTGGTCTCGACGTTTCGAATATACTCTGCTCGTCTTCAGTGGAAAACACTGTCTATATTTGTTTGTATCAGACTGAGCAGAGTGTCACAAAATAAGGAGCTTTCAAGTGAAGACCGTTTTGATTATTGTACAATTTGAATTTTAGGGTTAGAAAAAAAAAAACACACTTACAAGAGCGAGGTAATGATGAAAGTGCGCTCTCTGGATTGCCAGCGCTCTACCGGCTGGATGAGCCCGGTTCATACTTCCTGCGAATGCGAATGGAAATAAATTTTGACGTTAACAAAACCCGTAATGAATAACTCGCTTCAGTTGAAATGTGCCCAACTTCTGCGAAACATTCGCAGTGAAAACAGGGGCTGTGTCGTCAAAAATCGTACCCCATTCGCATTTGCAGGAAATATGAACCAGGCTTCCGGTCACACAGGCCCCGAAAACGAGAACGAAAACGAGAACGAGAACGAGAACGATAAAAATGCACGCCCTCGATTGGTTGAATAAGCGTGGGCGTATTCTGCGTGGAGCATTTCAACCAATCGAGGGCGTGCTTTTTTATCGTTCTCGTTTTTTTATCGTTCTCGTTTTCGTCCTCGTTATCGGGGCCTGTGTGACCGGGCCTTCTCCCTATTCAAAATATATTTATGCAGGGTGCCAGTAAGAAGCGTTCAACCTGTAACTGCCGTGTTTAAGCAGGGATTACTTTCAAGTTTACACTACATCCTTGGCCCAAATATGGCCCTGCTTACCGTAAGCAGAGAATCAGCGCTTACGGAAGCAGGAAATTCCGCGCTTACGTCATGCGTATTTCAATAGGGAATTTTTGCTTGTGTGTATTATTCACGTTACTATAGTCGTTCTTCGCTTACACAGCTAGCGCAGGACGTCCGCGTTTGCACAGTATAAAGCGGGGAATGGTTATTGTAAGCGCAGAATAAGCGCAGAATTCGGCGGTAAGCAGAACCATGATATTGGACCCTGATGGGAAGCGGCGGGGAGGTTTGACCTTTCAATAGGATATGACCTTTCAGTAATTAATCACAAGGGAAAAAGACCGGGTCAATTATATTTTGAGCTTATTACTAACTTGATATCCCAGAAGAACTTCCGGTGATCTGAGTCAAGATTCTGACAATAATAAAATGGAAAGTCGCATCCCTTTAAGTTGATCCATATCATGTCCCTTCCCAGATTATATCGTAAACTTGCAGGTGTGATCCCTGTCTAAACGGCAGCTAACGGTTGCATGGCTTCTGACTGGCACCCCGAAAGAAGATATCAAAATAGGGCGACCGTAAGTAAACAGTAGGGCTTGATAGCTTAACAACCGATTTCACGAAACGTTATGATTACCTCTTTCTCGAGCTAGGACGAGTAAGCTTAGGATGGATTCAATGTATCCAACACGTCTATGAATACGGAACTTAACTCGCGGGCAGAGTTTGGTGAAATCGATGGCAGTTGGAAGAGCACTGGTACGTTAATCCAAAAGTCTAAGGTTCGATTTGTACTCTAGTAAAACTGACACTGTTCAAGCCCAATTTTTGTTTAATGAAAATAGAGAGAGCACACTCTCATTCCTTCTAAGGTTTCCACGTCTGTGTTAACTTGAAGATAATGCCATAAAACATCGCTACAATGACAACTAGCCTGACACCATTAATCATACACAACCAAGCCAGCACAATGAAACATTCAACACTTCCTTCTCATATGACATACATTATTAAGTCAATAGCTTCAGGGAGACACAATTGTACAATTTATAACTAGGCCTACGAGTGCAAGAATACCTGGCACCAGTCGCACTCTGTAAATTATTACAGATTACCGTATGGTGGTTTTTGGTCAGTTTTGAAGTATCATATCAAATTAATCATTGAAGGTATTTGAAAGCCCAGATATGACCAGATTAATTTACAAAAAATTATTGCTCACAATTCCATGATAAAAAGACAAAGAGAAGTCTTGTAACCATGTGACGCAACTAGCCCGGATCCCAGTCCAATGAGGCCTGACCCTTGCTGGGTCAGTTTGACCCGGATCATCAGAATGATCCCAGAACGGGTCTTAATGACTCAGACTTCCATGCTTGAATAATAGTCACGCATTGTACATGTGCGTCCCACGTGCTGCTGCAAGGCGCCAATAGATGGATTGCAAAATGACGTCATTGACCACCATCTTTAATGACCCATAAATAGGTAAACATGGCTAAGACTTTTTTTTTTTTTTTTTTTTTTTTTTTTGGGGGGGGGGTCTTACGACTCTCAGCCAAAGATAGCCTTTCACGCGTGCACATTTCATCAAATTTCATCAATTCAACGGGTCTGTACTTTGCATGCCGATCATACGCAATGTGACTTGCGTATGGGCTATTATAGACCGGATCGGTTGGAATAGTTCCTCTATATACAACCAATACTTGACTAAGTTAAAGTCAGCAAAGAATGATGGAGTGTTAGGATTATCATTTTGTCATGCTGTAACGGTTTGAACATACTCTGATGACATAGTGCAGAACGATATTGCATTCTCAACTTAAAGGTAAAGTATTAGCCTAGATTCATTCCCAACATTTAGTTTTTACTAAATTTACGATTTTTTATACAAAATGTTAAGGTAAATGGCTCATGTTAAAGGTAAAACCACAGTTCTCGTTTAAAGGAAAAGTACAGTTTGAGTTGAAGTTAAAGTACAGTAAATTTGTTTCTATTAATACGAAACAAGGACCATTTGAATTTTAAAATCAACTCTGGCCATTTTAAAATAGCTTGCATTAAGATGAAGTACAGTTCAACTTAAAGGTAAGGTACAGTAACATTATTTCCTTCATCTTTTTGCAAATTTTATCTGTTGTGGTCAGGTTGTGGTAAAACAGCAAATTATTTCACGTTTACGATTTCAATCATTTAGTTTTTACCAAACACACGAAACAAAGATCCTGTGCATGTTTAAAATCAAAACCCACAGTAATTTATTTGTATTGCTATCAAGCTAGTGTATGTGTACTTGTAGCTAATGCAGATTCAGAGCTAGCCTCAATCGACATGAATTCGCATTTAGGAAAACCTTGTTCCCGTTTGACAGAGCATAATTACAATTGCAAATTCTCGCACCTCTTATATCGTAGCGAGTAGCCAAAGGGCTGTTCTCTTTCCAGTGGGGTCAAATTACATCACCTGTAATGAGACAAGAACCTCCGGGATTTATAAAAGCGAGACAGAAGTCGGGCTGGATATCCCTCACAGGGGGGAAGAAATAAAAAACTCAAAGACCCGTTACTTTTGAGCCGAAGGTGTTCCCTAGAAAATTGCTCGTGGTCGGAAAGCGTGTTACCTTACAAAACCCTAGACTTTATTGGTACGGAATAGACCAGAGTCAGGTTACCCGACCGATGGGCTAGGGGCGTGCTTGCTAAGCCGAAGGTCAGTAAAGGCAATGGGACAAATTACAAGAAGATACTTTTTGTAAGAGATACTTCAATAGATTGGAGATTGTGTTGTTATCAGGGCACGTACTTGAAGATGATATTTCAACATCGTCGAGAAAGTATTTACAAGGGTTGAGAATGTGGATGTACTTTTTGGTTATTGTTCCTTTAAAGACACTGAATACCTTTGGTAATTGTCGAAGACCAGTCTTCTCACTTTGTGTATCTCAACATATGCATAAAGGAACAAACCTTTGAAAGTTTTAAGTCAATTGGTCGTCGAAGTTGCGAGAGAATAGTGGAAGAAAAAACACCGTTGTCACATAAGTTGCGTGCTTTCAGATGCTTGAATTCGGGACCTCAGCTGAGGTCTCGAACTCAATTCAAATTTATGAGTGAGAAATTACTTCTTTCTCAAAAACTACGTTACTTCAGATGGCGCCGTTTCTCAGACTGTTTCAAACTCTCAACATCTCTCCATTGCTCGATATACCAACTAAGTTTCTACGCTTACATTATTTTGAGTAATTACCAATAGTGTCCAGTGCCTTTAATTCTTATAACTACAACCCTAGCGAAACATAATCCTGTTGGACTGAAATGAGGTTAATGTATTAACAGGGACTAGAATTCCCTACTTGATTTCTGATGACGGTGGGGTTTGTAATGGTTTATTTTGTACGGATAAACTTCTTACAAAAAGCTGCTCGGGGAAATTTATGACTGTCAATACGGAAATGGGTTTTGGGATTTATTGTTTAAAGGGAAAATATCATTTGGTAACAACTAACACAAACATGACCATAACAAAACTTAGTCGAGAGCACCAGAGAGCTGGTTGATGTTATAAAACATCGTTACAAATGACACAATTTGAAGTAATGTAGTTTTGAAGTCAGAGGTATTTTTCAAAACAACATTTGAATCTGAGAAAGGCTTCAGGCGTGAAGCCTTTCTCAAGGATCTGAAAGCATTTGCAGGTCTGTGCAATATTAGGCATTTGTTTCTTTCAATTTGTTCTTGCAACTTCGAAGACCAACTGAACCCAAACTTTCACAGGTTTGTTTTTCACAACAACATTTGAATCTGAGAAATGCTTCAGGCGTGAAGCCTTTCTCAAGCATCTGAAGGCATATAGGGTAGTCGTTTCTTTCAATATGTTTTCGCCACTTCGGTGACTAACTGAACCAAATGTTCACAGGTTTGTTATTTTAAGTTGGGATACACCGAACTTTGACAATATTTGGCATCTGGAAGCACACAGCCCAGGGCGATAAGGGAAACTTGTTTTGTCTTCATTTGCTTGCAACTTCGACAACCAACTAAGCCGACATTTTCACAGGTTGTTTATCTTTATGCATGTTGGGATACACCAAGTGATGACGTATCCATGCCTTTAAACTATGGTTTGTTTTGACCGGCTTACGGTAGCTTGACAAAGGTTCAAATATTGGAGGAGTCTAACAGTGCCCGTAAATCCGACATTCGATGTAATTGATCGAATCAAATTTGACATTTATTGGGCAGCATGAACGCCTTACCTTGTTTGCCACTCAACTCATTTCATTCTAAGTGATATTGACGGGGGATTTAAGCAGAAGCAGCAAGCAGCACTCTTGCAAATCTTACACAACAATTCTACCATCCGTTTAGCACGCGATCTGGCGGGACTAGACTCACTGGACATACAATGCTGTATACAATACATATTTTAAAAACCTGCTTGAACGAAAATGTCAAGTCGTGAGTTTCGCTGAATTTCATTTAAAAAATGTTCAATCAATAAGGAAGTCGATTCATACGACTATAAATAGATTTCAATTGTGTAAAAAAAAAACAGTCATTTCGAATACTCTTATCCAGTGCTTTTCTGAAAGATTCGCAAAAAGCTCCGTTACGTAATCACTCATGAAACGTCATATTTGGCAGCTCAAGTTTGTATAGCCGCTTTGTTGCAACGTGGAGGTATAACATAATATAATAGAAAACTTCAAGACATGACGCCAAAGCATTGTCATTTTGACGCACGCCATCAACGTCAGAAGTGTTAATAGTTTTTCAAAACCTTGAGGTTGGGGCCAAATATTTTAATGGATAATTACTAAAATTCAGAAGTCGACAAAATCAAAATTACATTTAAATGGTAAACAAGCACGCTAGAAAAAAAAAGTTTCAAAAGCATTCACGTCAAAAACATATTCACTCATCTTCTGTAAGGACATACTTCTGAGAAGAAGAAAAAACAAGACTAAAAACCTCATCATTACATCATGTTACCTCCACCTCAACATAAACCACAATACAGCTCATTTGACTAGTTCGCTGTACCTCACCTCCCAATACTAGGCCACAGTGTGGAAATATCGACTTGCATTTGCATACGCACATGATGTGAACCCAAAAGCTACAAGGTTGAACCGCCATCTTCATTATCCACGCCACAAAGACACTTTTTCATGTTAGTGAATGGGCGTACAATTAGATACACGGTATCTCGAATTCATTATTGTTGATTTGACTTCCACTCCGGGCATCATGCAGCAGGTGTGACGTCATCATATCGTGACATTTTTTTTTTTCATTTACGGCAAAATGGTACCGGTAGAAAAAAAAGATTACCAGGAAGCAACGTGGAAGCGGCCTTTTGTGACCTCTGGTGTGTATTAACTCAGACTTAGTGAAACGTTTCGAACCAAAGTGGAAGCTATAAAGTGGGCTCTACCATCCAGTGTGGTGTACGGACCGTGGATACACATACAGTGTGTCTCATTGCGCATAACCGTATATCGAGCTAAGGTTTGGTATGATCAGTCAAACCTCTTGCGGTGGTACAGTGAAGATTCGAGATACCTACAAAGCTTAGCTTATTCTGAGACTTCTAGGGAAAGAAACAAAAATACCTCCCTCCTTTAGTTTTAAATTGAGGACGAGTCTCAAACAAACACTACTTGCTGGGAAGAAATAGGGAAGGCATACAAGGAAATTACAGTCTACATTGGAATTATCGATATATCACCGGCAAACACAAGCCCCGACGGCGCGTTCTCTCCGCCTGGCTGACTTTAGGGGATGGAATACCCGTAGTGTGCAGGAGGAAAAGGTAAGAGGAGGCTGGTGAGACCACACTGGCGAACAGTTCAATGAAGTGTATTCTGGTTAAAGGGATTGTGGCCGATTTACCAGTATCTGTTAACCACTGCGCAAACTCCATCTGGTGGATAGCCAGCACAGGGCGCTATTAAAAAAAAACAGGAGCAGTTTTGACCAGTTTTTCAACGGACGTTTCGGTTTGGTATCCCTAGAGACACAACCGTTTGATGGATTAGTGATTGACGCTGATTGTAAAAATACCCGCTGGTGACTTATTCTTGACGGCTCTCTGGAAGGATTATAACCATCAGAAGGGAATTGTTTTACATTAGTAGTGAGGTAAGCCGTATTGTTTTTAAATTGTTAGTTTCCTTTTTGTGTGAAGTGTTTTGATTAGGGCTCGATAGACAAAACCGGTTTGAACGGGACGCGTAACTTCAGGAGAGACCGTTATCATGCTGTCTCCATATTGGTCAGGCTCCTCGAATCGAGTAACAATAATGCATGCTAATAATCATCTTGCAGTTAGGAAACAGACTATTTTGTTCTTCCAGCCTCGGTTTGGTAACATTGATATCAATGGGAGAAATTCAAGATGGCTGCGCCGTTTTTAGTTAAACAGCAGGACAATTCTTTTCAGAACTGAGAAGTCTCCCGAAATCCGAAGTAGCTACGCCGCGGTAGTAGACAGTAATCTCTAAAGAACAAACTCTACCTGGCAAGTAGATACACATGGTGTTACCGCAAACCAAAAATACATTGATACCTCTGCAATGCTTCAAATAATATATTCAGGCAGTGTATTTAACCTTCAGAATCGAGTATATTTCTTTCCTGATATCTTAACGTTGGAATCAAAATGGTAAACTTGCATAGCCATGAGTTCAAACACATACGTAATTATTCATAGGCTTTTTGGTGTAATTTCAGTGCATATTTCCAGTATCTTAATGTTGCCATCAACATATAAACTTGAACAGCCATTTGAGCGTTCAAACAGTATGCTAATATTCATGGGCGTTTTGGTGTAGATTCAGCGCATATTAATATTTTAAGTTAAATACCCTTTCCCGTACTGTCACTAATAGCCGACCATGACAATAATTTCTCCTCCCGGTCTCTGAAAAACAATGATGTCACAATTTTTTAAAGACAACTAATACAGTCACGCGCTGTTTTTTGTGACGACGTTTTTTTTTTATAATCCATAAAATTTGTTAACGCATGCTTGATGTGCGCTCCAAGAATTTTTTTACGGGTTTCGGGTCAGTTTTTAAATGGCATATAATTACAAGGGAAGGGTTGGTGTATGTACCTCATATGTGACTCGTATACTTCAAGTAATATCTTTTTGTTGGCTCAGTGCTTTAATTGCAATTGAACATCTGTAATGATCAAGATGGTCATGAAATAAAAATGCCAATAAAAAAAGTAATCAAATTCAAGAAATAAAACAAAAAATTATAGAAAATGATAATTTTGTTGTGCTATTCAATACTTTGAAGACCACTGCTCACTGCATTTACCAGAAGCTCAAAAATATGCAAAAGCAATTTTATGAAATCCATACAAACAAATGACTTAACAGCCCTGAGCAAGAGTTTTGCTCATTTCGTTTACAAAAATGTTTTATTCTTGTAAAAAAAAACTTGTTATCACTGACTCTCTTTGTGAATTCGAGAATCAAATGTTTCAAAAAGTGAATTTAATTGAGACCGCAAAGATCCCCACAATTCAATGCATTTTTAGAACAGTTAATATATAGTATGAAAAAAAACACCAGCATCACACACTGGGTAGGCAGCACATCCACGTAATATTCATCTTTTAATTACAATCTAAAAACTCATATATGTCCGGCTGACACGTAAAACAGTTTTACAAAAATTTGCTCTCCTTTCCAATTTTTCCATAAAAACAATTAAAGGCAGTGGACACTATTGCATAAAAGCATAAAAGCATATAAGCATAAAACCTTAATATTGGCAACGAGTAAAGGAGAGAGGTTGATAGTATTAAACATTGTGAGAAACGGCTCCCTCTGAAGTGACATAGTTTTCGAGAAAGAAGTAGTTTTCCACTAATTTGATTTCGAGACCTCAAGTTTAGAACTTGAGGTCTCGAAATCAACCATCTAAACGCACACAACTTCGTGTGACCAAGGGTGTTTTATTCTTTCATTATTATCTTGCAACTTTGAAGACCGAAAATGAGCTGAATTATTCACAGGTTATAGTTATTTTATGCATATGTTGAGATACACGAACTGTTAAGGCTAGTCTTTGCCAATTACCAATAGTGTATACTGCCTTTAAGGAATTACGGTGCTCAGTTATCAGTCTAAAGCACCCCTCAGTGACGATACCACAGCGAAAGGTCATTCCCCCTCACTATTCAATTGAACAAGTGGAGATCCTAATGAAGCAAATTCCTTTCAATATCAAATCAGACACAAAACACAGTTGGTGGACAAATCGAAACAAAAACAAACCTATCAACACCCACTGAACTTAATTCAAACTGCACTGCGTTTCATCCCACACAGAATATATAACAACACAGTTATTCGACCGTAACAAAGTTATTACTAAAATTTTACCGCAAAAGTAGATAAAAGAAACGAATGTATGCGAATATGCCATTACATTTAAATTGATGCAGGGTTGCTAAGGGTGGGGGGGGGATCTGACTTTAATGAAAAAGTTCAGAGTTATTGGAGGTTTTACGGCCATATGCTAATTACTCACATAAAAGAACTGACTCGCATAATACAGACCGAGTGCAATGTTCAATGCCCTTTCACAAAGAAGTGAATTCTATATCAGCCATTAGGTCTATGCATCAGTTTCCCTTTTCGTATATTGTACATAATATTTTTTTTTTCATTTCTGTTATTTTTCTGTAAACAATTTCCTTTTTTAATGTTTAAAATTTTACTTTTTGTATGTCTTTTAAACACAATTTAGCTCTTAGGCTTCGATATTTGATTTTTTTTTAACCATTATAATAATAATAATAATAATAATCATAAAATCCAGACTCTACTACACAAAACAATAACACTCACATCCGTACCGGTATATGGTTCAGGGCAAATAAACACTTCAATGGTTGACTTAGCTTAGTTACCTTTTGTATGATGAGTTCAGGCACCCAATAATTGATACCAGCCAATATATCTGGGCAGGTATTCTACAAAGATCAAAAGTCACAACTATTGCTATTCAATTATAATGTCAGATTAAGTATCCACGACAATAATCCCATAGTGTAAAGCTCAATATTTACGGTTGATCCTTTCGCCAGCTCGTTCAAGGCACAAAGTTTTAACATAAATTTGTAACATATTAATATAAACCACAAGGGAAACTGACTGGGTAATTATGAAATGATTTTGGGGGGTTGAGGTGATCCCCTGGCTGCCGCTTTCCAGGTTGTATCGTAGTTTGGGCGTGATCCCTGGCTACACGGCAGTTAACGGTTGTATGGCTTCTGAATGGCACCCCCGAACAAAGATATTCTTGACAAAAAAAGGAACACCGACAACATATGGCTAGAACGCTGGTAGAGCGCCGGCACTTTAATCCGGAGGTGGTTGGTTCGAATCCCACTCTAGTCAATTTTGTGATCAACCCCCAAAATAAATTTTAAACATGATTTGCATGTTTTAAACGAAGTCCAACATACAGGAAATACTGTATGTTACAACGCCTGCGCTTCAACAATGCATATAAATAAAAGTGTTACCTTAGCATCGTTTCCTCATGAAATTTAAGTAGACAGGACGACTAATATCTCTCGCTCTCTAAAACCACTTACTTCAAAGGGTGTCGTTTCTAACATTGTTCTATATTACTAACAGCTCTCCATCGCTCTCTAACAGGTAAAGGGTTTTATGGTTATGTTTGGAAGAATTATCAAAAGTACACCCTGCCTTTAAGCACATTAGACAACAAGTTGAATATTTCAGAGTAATATGAAATGGCATATTCTCCACTTGTTGCAATTTTATTTTATCAGTTTAGCCTCCGAGAATGATTCTGCTCAGGGTCGAAACGTCAGACCATTAACTCTTTTGTTGCATTAATACAATCGTTCCCTTTGGTTGATAAGTGTTAGCAATATAGCTAAAAATTTAATTATATTTTTTCGATTGTTGTTTTATCATGACAATTAGTATTTGAGCCGATGTATCTACAGTAAAAAATACTTCAAGACAAAAAATGTCTTCAGACCCATGCAAACAATCGGAAGGAAATCGAAATAGATATCTTGACGGGAGTTGAAATGGATACCTCAATGTCAAGTTGAACAAACTGCTACCAAATTAACGTAATATCAATGAATGTTGTGTTGTCTTTACTGCATACCATTTGATATAATATGATACATCAATTGTTAGTTTAAATCATATAAAAACAATTGTATATAGTACGTCAATGTACTGAGACGGGAGATGGAGTTGCCTAGTGGGTAACTTAGCATCATGGTGTGACCTGATTAGCTTCAAAACCCATTACACCTGCTGCTCTGTCTAGTCTAGTGAACATCGAACAGCTAGCTCACATGGCGGTTCTGTTAATCTATAGGTCGCGTTACCCGGCTTCTTCCCATTCCTGATCTCTGGATAGCTCAAAGTCGTAGAATAATCAAAGTTGTTAAAGGCATAAAATCCTATACATATGTAGATGTACAGTACAACTACAATGGCTGTGCAAATTGTATATCAAAGGTGGCCGCGTATTTGATATATCGTCAAAATGCAGGAGGAAGATTCGCTATAGGAATACATAATCTAAAAAGTTTTACTGATGGAAGAAAAGCTTGATAGATTCAAATTTTGGGGCATCAAAACTGGTATCTTTTTACATAACCACATAACTTCAGAGTGTAATGTTTCTCAACATAACTTCAAAGTGTAATAATTATCCAAATTCGTTATACTATCGAAAGCTGCTGTATAGGCTTCTAACTGAAAGTTTCTAATTTAACGAGTGATTACCCAAAGTATACTTTCCATTAACAGTCCAATAGCGTGCTTTTATACGCATTATAGCCAATTCAGTTCAATCTTTTATGCTCAAACAGAAATCACACCTCCTTGATCCATGGTGTTACCAACAATAACGAATAATTTAAAGTCACCTGGAAGTGGTATTTTTTCACAATAAAGCTTTTGTCACTAATATATGTGTTTTGATGAGTGGAATGTGAATAAACAGTTAGCTAAGGTTTAAAAAAATCAGTTCTTATGTTATTTACAAATTTAAGAGTAGACCCCGACCCGAGAGGGCGCTGTTCGTGACGTCAATCATGGCAGACTTTGCCTGTAATGCATAGAGTAAACACAATTGCAAAGTACATGTACGGACCAAGTCGTGAGTTTGTACGTTTCAAAAAAAAAGATTTTTGTTTTTTTCCGGCAATGCCGACCAGTAGTATTGCTGCTGAATGCAGAAAAACACTTTTTGACATGTACCAACTCACGGCTTGGACATACATGCACTTTGCACGTATGTTTACTATACGCATTGCAGGCAAAGTCTACCTCGATTGACGTCACAAAAGGGGTAGGCGGAGTCAGCCCCCCAAACAACTTTATATATTTTTTAAACATATAAATCGTGACAAACAATTACTAAAAAAATTGTTTTATTGTTCGTATGCATATACTCTTATATTTGAAAGAAAAAAATTATATTTCCACGTGACTTTAAGTGCTTTTAAAAATAGTTGAGCGTGTCTTGAGGTATAGATTAGACATAGGTTTGCGAAGCATGTAGTGAGCTTGCATACAACGGGATTCAAAATGGCGGCCGATGCTTAAGCCACAGCCGGGAGTTGCTATAGAGCATTAGAGGCTGTATCCAAATTGGCGGCTACGGCTACGGCTACGATTGTTGCTAAGAATGTTGAAAAAGGACGTCCCATACTTCAACGCATGATGACGCGGAAGTTTAGCCGTAGCCGTTGCTGAAGCCGCTAATTTGGCCTTTAGGGGCCATACGACTATTCTGGCTAGACTGTGGCTTCATTTATATACATATCTAACTCATTGTCACAGCTCATATTCTACACCTCACATTATTCCCTTTCTCCTCGTTATTAGACTAATTAAACGCCAGAGAGTTAGGTCTTCCATCGGCATTTGGTGCATGCACGTATGGTCTTTTAACACAGTATAATAATCCTTTACAAAAGATGCGACATCTGGTAAACAAGGCATTCTTAATGATTAATTTCTGGTGGATGCAGCCAACACCGGATGATTGATTGGTGAGGGTCTGGGGGTATTACAAGCCATGGTCATCCTCAAATGATAACAAATTAATAAGAAATCTAAGTCTTTACTGTTGAACTCTTGAATATCATCAGCCACAGTGTGTGGCCATGCGGTACCAATCCGTTTAAAGGCACTCGCTTTGCTGCCATCTTGATTTGCTTCCATTCAAGTCAATGCAAATCAAGCCAAAGATCGGATGATAAAATAGTCTGTTACTTTTTTGGTTGACATCCCTAGAAAACCCCTGGGTCAGAATTTACCCGATTCTGGCTTTCGCAGGGCTTGATCCTTGCCTGGGTCAATGGGACCCGGAATTAGTCAAAAAGAAATGAGTCAAACTGCCCAGAATCCGAGCTACACTCAATTGTTTTACCTGCTTCTGGGCCGGGTCAGCTCGACCCCGAATTCGGCCAAGCTCTCTTTGACCAAAGATCCGGGTGACTTGTAAACTTATTTTTTTTTTTAACGAGCTTGACGTTAATCTTATTTTTAAGCACGAGTGCACCTTTAACTTGTAGCGGTTATGACAAAGCGAGTGGCACTATACGGAAACATATAATGAAGGCTCTTTCAATATAACTCACCTCATTTGCCATAAATGTTGGGATGATATTGATCACGTGACACGTGTACGAATCCAATCCACATTCAACAGGGGTTAGTGAATGTGTTGTTTAAACCACCTCTACGGTCAGAAAAAGACCAACCCGAAACCGGCATGGAATATGAATCAATCCATCAACCTGAATTTTAGTCGGAAAAGTGACTTACCTTAAATAATTTATTAACAACTTTGCATTTAGGGTTTGAATATTTTCAATATAAAGATCGTAGGACAAATGACCCTTTCTCTACGCTCACACAAAGTGCCTTTGTGCAGTTGCTATGCTAAGGTTCAGGTCTTATTACTCAACTAATTTATTGGAGTTCGTTTGGTGATTTTTAGACTTAAGTTGGACCAGTTCATTCAAAAAGTTGGTGTGTGTTTGGTTGATCTTTTTTTAAATTACTTTTTGCTGCAACTAAAACTACGTAGTCCTAGGGAAATGCGTGGTTCTCAAACGTTGTATACTACAGAGAGCTGCTGTGTAGATGTTCGTGTATATCATTTGATTGTGCAATTCGTTTCGTTTTGTTTATGGCGAATACAATGAAATTAAATGAAAATAATCTCAGCCTAAAGTCATGTTCCGAAGTCTATCTTTAGCACAGACATTACATCATATTCTAAGAAATCCAGCAAGAGCATTCCTCAGTATCACTTCAGTACATGCGATATCTTCCCATACCAGACAAGTAGATTAACCCTGCCTCTAGAGACATTTATGCAGCGTTTATATCCGGCAGGACGCTACCATCCAAATGTGGCCAAGTGTCTTTCTGTCCTTAAAGGCATTGGAAACATATGCTAAAAATAACAAACCTGTGAACATTTTGGCTCAATTAGTCATCGATTTTTGCAAGAGGATCATGACAGGAAAAAACATCATTGTAGCATTTTTTGTGTGCTTTCAGGTGCAAAAAGGGCTTCAACTGAAGTCTTTTATTATTTGAGTAAGAAATGTTATTTACCTCTTTCTCAAAAACAACATTACTCACCAGCTATCCATTACTCGTTACCCAGTAAGTTTTATTGTAACACCTATTGAGAGTAATTACCAATATTATCCAGCTCCTTAACCGATTATTTCGATCAAGGTTCTACCACAGGCATTAATGTATGTTTTGGACGTTGAATTATTGGAAGTTTAAAGTCACCTGGAAGTGGTATTTTTTCAAAATGCCGACCAGGTGTATTGCTGCTGAATGCAGAAAAACACCTTTTGAAATGTACCAACTCACGACTTGGGCGTACATGTACTTTGCAGGTGTGTTTACTATACGCATTGCAGGCAAAGTCTGCCTCGATTGACGTCACAAAAGTGGTAGGCGGAGTCAGCCCCCAAACAACTTTATATATTTTTTAAACATATAAATCGTGACAAACAATTACTAAAAAAAATTTTTTATTGTTCGTAAGCATATACTCTTATGTTTAAAAGAAAAAACAAAATCAATTTCCAGGTGACTTTAATGTATATTTTGGACGTTGAACAAAACATGTACCAGCCAAAGAAATGGGCAATAAATTTTGGCGCAATCCCATCCAGTTGACGTGTTGTAATTTGAAAAACGTTCTTGTGACAATGCAAGTCCAAAAAGTACTTGACTGTGCCGGACCTAATCCACTTGTTATTTTAAATGGGAAGTTTTTCGGGAAATAGTTCGATCGAAAAGGTGTGACCTTTTTGACCATATTGGTCGGTGTGAACGTTTACCATTAATCACGAGATAAGGAATACTAATGTGCAGATCCTTTTGGAAGCAATAGCTAGCGTTCAGAAGTCTTATTCGCTTCACAGAAATACCATCCAAATTAATAAAGATTATTACAATAAGACAGAAATCCACCTAATACGGAGTACACGTCAAAGCAATGACCTATTTACCTGCAATAATCTCACCCATCTCAAATTTGACACTACAATAATGCCCGAAGCCATAATGTGGTTTTACTATAAGTCGTCTGCTCATGTAATAAGTTAAGCCTACTTGATTATAGGATCTCGTCTGTGGAACAACTCATGTCTGACTTCAAAAGCTGATCTTAATGAATAACACAGCCCTATCTGTCACAAATGGTTATATGTTTATTATACACGAAGGGGTAATATTCAAAGGTGTTTTAGACTGCACAACATAGTTAATGGCCTGACGTTTCGACCATAACAGAGTCCTTCTCGAAGGCTAAATGACAACACAACATGGACGGACATTAAGTGTAACAGATGCAGTCAAGTGAGAATATATGAATATAAAGAGAGAGCAGAAAGAACACATAAAAAGCAAGGGGAAAACAATATTATAATCCTAAATATCTCTGGAAGTGTCGCCTTCGCGCGGTTCAGATCACCGAATTCAAACTCTGGTGTTTCTGATCAGCAGTGTGTGGGTTCGAGTCCCCAGCCTTGACACTTGCGTCTCTGTGGTTACGTGTAGTGCCTCAATGGCATACAAAAAGTATAGTCATATCAACTTGAAAACCAAGTCTACATCACCTCGAATGACCAAATATTCTAGTCTTTCTCTAGCCATTGTACACTTTCGGAACAGAAAGAAAAGGAAAAAAGTTCACAGATTTACAAATAACTTACAGGGTTTACAGAAGGTAATGGTGAAAGACTTCTCTTGAAATATTATTCCATGAAATGCGTTACTTTTCGAGAAAACATTAAAACAATTATCAATTCTCGTTGTCGAGAATTACGGATTTATTTTAAACACATGTCATGACACGGCGATACGTGCGGAAACAAGGGTGGGTTTTCCCCGTTATTTTCTCCCGACTCCGATGACCGATTGAGCCTAAATTTTCACAGGTTTGTTATTTTTGAGATTAGTTGTGATACACGAAGTGTGGGCCTTTGGACACTACCGAATGTGTCCAATGGCTTTAATTTTTTTAGAGACTGCCTCTGAAACTACAGCCCCTTGGTAAACTCATGTCACCATCTATGTTAAATAACATCGAGTAATTATAATACCATATAATCCAATGGAGTATCGTACTAATCACATTGCATGTTTCATCACCATCTTCCACGAGCATGATGTGGTGCATGGCACTCCCAATCACTATTGCTCTGAAATAACTTAAATCCAACCGCCACTGGCAAACCACGTTTTTAATCGATCGGTTCCACAAACCACAAAAGCAAAATCTTTTCACGGAACTTTCACCTAAGACAATGTGGTGATGTTTTGTTTCTAACTTAATTACAAAACCAACAAAATATGGCCTAGGAGTGTCTCGTGTGTTTTAATCACCAGAGTCTGGTTTATAGTGACGCCTCTGGCCAATGCTAGGGTGGATGGCCGACCGGTAACCGCCTTTTTGTGGCTCGATGCTTAACAAATTGTGATTGTTTTTCTGGGAAATAAATCCTCACAGGAATTCCATAAGGCTTGTCACCAGAGTTGTGTAATTCCATATTTACTTATCGTAAATCTTCTCAATCAAAGGCGAATGACACAAGTTAGTTTGTTCAATTTTCCTACATATTATGGCGAGGTTTGTGTGACTATTATGTTGTGTTATTTTAGGGACTGTAATACGTTTTGTAATGATGCTGAAAGTAAATGACAACAAAAACGTACGTGGTGAGTAGTACATCAGCTTCACACAGTACAAATAACATTGAAAGACATTTTCACTTCGAGTACTGCGGTTATGGAAAAGGATATCTCGTTTGATCCCTACAAACGGTTCCAAAAATCAAAGGTATACTTTTCCATTAAACAAAGTCTGATTTTTTTTCAAAACTCTATTGCATTTGCATTGCACTGGCGTGTTAAAATTGACATCATGGGTTTTGTCACAGATATCCAAGAGAGAATCAAAACTAACATCATAGGGTCCACGTGTTAAAATAACACCAGATGCATAGTTGCGTTGGCAGAAATGTTGTTTAAACACGCTATGGTGTTAATGTTGATTTTGTTTGTAGTATCTTTATTTGACGGCATAGTGTCAATTGTAACACCCCAATTTTATGCAGTGTGAATATTATTTTTGAATAAATTTAAGCTCTATACAAAACCACTTCCGAAACGACACAGCATTAATTATTATAACAGCCTGGGCGACATTTGACATTCCTTTTTTATTTTCCCCCAAAAAATAACTCGGACCAGCCAGAATATTCCTGGTGCTAATTATAGAAGTCTATTGAAGGTCTATGGTCCCTGTGATTTCATAGTTCGTGCCCAGACAGCCAGTCAAGTAACAAAGCCAGCCTAACAAGCGTGCATGAACACAATAGCTCCATCACGCTCTATCAGAACTGTGCTTTACCAAATCAAACAGAACTCCGCTCATTTTTCTGTATTGTCAGATGCCATTTTGGCTTGGATTTAAAACTCACAGTATGGTTTCTTGAAGTTTAGATCAGACTGGAATTCCAAGATTACGGATAGTTGTTGTGATTGACTCATATACTAACCAGATGATAGGTTAATGCAAAGAGTACCTTTGGTTTTTGGAACCGACCAATTGTTTAAATCCTATATAGGCCTAAATGAAGACGTATAAATTAAAACTAACATGTGACCATTTCAATTTCAAAGGTGGTAGCGTTTTTGAGATATCGGTGAAATCCGGAGCAATTTTGTCCACGCAGAAAGAAAAATCCTAGGAACACACAATCTGAGAAACGTAACTACAGTAACGTTTCAGAGGTTCATATTTTGGGACATAAAAACTGTTACCTTATTACATAGTCACATTACTTCGAAGGGGAATAATTCTCAAAAAGTTTTATACCATCGAAGGCTGTTGTAGTCTTGAACCAAAAGTTTGTATTGCCAGTTAGGTCTGACGCATGGAAGGTCTAAATTTAACAAAATTCAGAAATCTAATAATATATTTATATCACCCCAACAAATCCCTAAGAAAGAACATTGTGTAAATAAAGTATAAGGTAAATGTGCATGGATTGCTGTCTCATGATTCTTTATAAATATTAAAAATCAACAGAACATTAATTTAGTTAGTGTGACACTTAAAGGCAATACAAACAGTCTGTCTTAAAACAAGCCGCTTGTTTTATGATCTGCTGGTACCGTCTATATTAAGTAAACTGGGGTGTGTTTTATTGCTTTGGTATTAAAATGAGAATTGCAAACAAACACCATGGACACATTTGTGAATATCATTTCTTTAAAAAAATCGTCTTGACTTTACTAATAGTGATTTGGGTTTGAATGGAATACGGTGTTTTGGGTTAATTTATATTCATTTGGTATGTCACAATCCATATTTTTATTTTTGAAGATTTTCAAAACAGCTGTATTTAAGGGTGGTATATTTTAATTCCTTTTAGTGCTTTGCCAGTGAAAAATGTACTAAAATACAAATTAAAAAAAGTTATAATAAAACAAATAATTAATTAAATCAAAATTGTTACATAAATCAGCGACAGCATTTTTTTCATTTGTTACGAGAGAAAACAAAAAACGAAGTTGCTTTATCTTTTACTCATAGGCCTAGAGTTGTAGTTAAAAAGAAAAACCTATAGATTAAAAAAAGGTATATTACTACTCTATACAACTAGATGAGTTAAGGTTTTCTTTGCTGAATATGATATGATGACATACGATGCTTGGTTGGCTAGAATCAAGGACACGTGTGTACAAAGCTGGTTGGTTTGACACGTTGAGAGATCATATAACATGTTGCTTCTGCACTATAGGCACTGGCAGGCAGAGATACCAATCGATATGATATCTCCTTCTAATAGAAGAACGCTACATACAACCCCATAGCCATCATGTATACAGTGGCCTTGTGGAATCAAAGATAGACAGCCTCCGTAATTATACAAAATGCATACAGTTGCGATTGTATTTTTATAAGTAGGATTCGAAACTTTGCATGGTGGAAATACGATATGGGAAGGTTTGCGGTAGCATCATGTAATCACTATGAGTTGGGGTGGTTCTGAAAGGAGCCGTTGGTTTCAAATGTTATTGGTTTCATTTTATTTTTATTCACATGTTTCAAAACGCTCTTCTAAGAAACAAGACTCGCAAAATATGTAGGCCTACTTCCAAAAAACAAGATTCTTTGTAAATTATGAACTTCCAAAAAACAAGATTCGCTAAATAGGTACCTAAAATAACCAAGACTCGCTGAATATATACCTGCAAAATAACAATCTACACGGGCGGTGGCACTAATTGGCTTTCGTATTTGTATAATGTTAATTCAAATCAACGCCATGTCGGTGCCAAATAATACATTGAAAGATTCGCGGCAAACTGGTGGATCATAGAGATATGTGTGCCCTTTCTCTATGGTAGATCGTTCTTCAATATAAACAGAGCCAGAAGTGTTTAAATAGCCGACTGAAGGTGCATTATTTACCAAAGATCACCGCCGCAACACGTTTTCTTTAATTCTGTTGAGATTGATTGAGTCTCCTTTCTAAAGCTGTGTTCTTCATCGATTGAAATTAGTCTAGTTTCAAGCCGTCGGGTTTGCTATATCTTAACCCGTTTGCTTTAAGTTAAAGGAGTAGTGAGAAAATAGAACTAGCTGTTGCAAATAACTTCCAACTAAAATGACATTTAGTTTAAATTAAAAAATAGTTAATGGTCTGACGTTTCGACCCTAGCGGAGTCTTTCTCGAAGGCTAAGTGTGTTGTGGTACAATGACCACAGGATAGTTTCAAGAAAATATATTGAGAGTGGTTTCAAGCTGACAGGTCATTTCCGTGAAGATGTGGTGAGTAGACTTAGAAAGTGATCACCGCTTAGATTCATTTCCTCTATTTCTAGAAAAGGGAACTAAAGACAAGATCTGCATATAGTGAGGTTTGTGTTATCAAGCGTAAGTACAAGTAATCTCGACATGAATAATTAAAGATAAAGTCATGGACCTACATTTTAGAAGGGGAGTATATTGTTAACGAAATAATAAATCTTGTTAATGGATTGCCAATGTCAGCCAAGGAGATCCGTTTCATGTTGCAAAGCATTGTTTATAGAACATCCACACTTCATTATTTGTTGTTATTATTTTCACCAAGAAATCTAATTTCCCATTACAAACCAGCCTCAAAGACTGTAATTGTAGTCTCTTCATCTCAGAAAACAGTGATATCGCACCATTTAAGGTCTTACACGTGGCTTTTTCAAAAATAACGGCTGGATCGAAAGCTACCGTTGGTGCATTGCCTATGGGAGCTTTCATCACTGTAACAGTACACCATGGAAGCAAATTACATGTTAATGATGATTGCAGACTTAATGCAATCGTTTCCACGGATTATAATTTCATGTGCCTTACCACCAGACTACCGAGCTAGCCTTAACGTTGCTAAAGCAGATGTGTTTTGACATTGTGGGGTGCACCCCTAAATGTTTTCAAGAGAAAATATTAAAGAATTTTAGGTATCTTAGACAATACCTGGGGACAGCCCACGATTTCGCTCAACCAATTATGGTTAAATCTGCCTGTGATATATACCCAAAACAAACGGTGTACTCTTACGGTGTACGCCAGATCTCAAAAAGGATATTTAAACGATAGTATTGTCTTTTCACACTTCATAATCCATAATTCTGGAACTGAGGGACAAACATAAAACTAATAACCTCAACTCCCAAGCTGTAAAATATTACTTTTAAATTAAAGAAATACATCATTTTAATCAATGTTTCACTATAGTTTCCATTCGTTGGCATTGTAGTATGATTACGTCTTTTATATCAATTTTATATTAGCATTGAACGGAATTGCATAATTAATTGCTTAACACCTCCAAGGCGCTGACCATTTTTAAACTGTCAAGGAAAGCACGTTACAATGTCTGAGCTGTGGGACATAGAGTGACAGGGAACCTTGCGTCGTGTGATTGTAACGGCTACGGCCGTGGAGGTATCACGGCCGTTATGGATGGGGGTTATTGTTCTATGACACCCTACCTAATTGTCTAACCACGTGCTTCTTCTTTATTTGAGACTCTGATTAAAAACGGGTGCTGTTGGTGTATTGGTGAATGCTGCACAGGACACTTTTGGTAATTGACAAAGACTAGTATTCTCACTTCGAGAATAATGAAAAGAAGAAAGAAAAAAAAATTGCACAAATTTGTGTGCTTTCATAATGTGCCTATAAAAAAAAACAATAATAAAGCCAAAGACCCAATAGAGAGAAGACAAGGAGAGAAGGAAGTTTCAGTTTTAGATGTGGGAGGAAAACCAAAGAGACTTTTTCCAGGGAAAACCCACGCAGTCAGAGCATGGACTGAAAATCCAATTCACATAGTGCACTATAGTGACCCCAACGGGATTCGAAACGGGGTTCCAGAGGTGGAACGCGAGGAAAGATTCAACCACACCAACCAAACCCTCTTAAATTTGTTTAAAATACAACATGTTTGTCTGTTTACATGAAAACAAAAACTTGAAATCGTTCAAAGTTAAGGGCTGCTTTTATTTCGTTGTCTCAAGTACTGTTTTGTGTTTTGGTATTAGTTTTTATATATGTATTTTTTTCATATAAAACTGTTCCAGTGCAGACATAAACACTATGGGTCGGGTAACGAACATCTGCCGTGAGTCCACGCATAATGCACGTAACACCGAAAAGTAATTTAGAGTAAAACCACAGCTTGCCAATTTAGAATTAAACTTTCATACGCGGTGACCATGAGAAAAAAATAAACATCAATAACATTATAGCATAACGTCGTGAAATAACTGGCGTTCCTTTAGTGGAACTATATCCGCAATAGCCGAGGCTTTGTTTTATTACCTCGTAAATTATGGTGGCGGTGTCAGAGCTTGAGGTAGGACTTTTTATGCAAATTCAACTAAGATAATATTGGGACATGGAGAAATAACAAAAATACCCAAGCCGTAAAACATTGAAGTCATACAACAAAATTGAGGGGGAAAATGGACAACAAGAATTAACACAGAAAACGGCCGGTCGGCTCGCTGGCAAAAGAATGATCTATATTGTTCTACGAATGAAGACAAAGCAAATGAGCTATTATTTTAAGGTGAAGACCAAGCCTCCTATAGCAAAACAATGACCTATTATTCTACGATTTGCAGACTAAGCCTGTAGGCAAAACAATAACTGGCAAAACAATGCTGGCAAAACAATGCTGGCAAACATTTGCAGTCTATAGACGTATCATTCTGAGGGATGAAGATAAAGGCTCCTGGGAAAACAGGGACATATTACTCTATGAAATGCAGACAAAATCTGCTGGCCAAAAAATTACCTATTATTCTGCGTACGAAGACAAAGCCTGGTGGCAAAACAAGGACCTATTATTCTAAGGGATGGAGACAAAGTCTGCTGGCAAAACAATGACCCATTATTCTATCGGTATGAAGACAAAGCTTGCTGGCAAAACGAGAACCTATGTTTACGACATGAAGACAAAGCAAATGGGAAATTGTCTAAGGTGAAGTCAAAGCCTGCTGGCAATACAATGACCTATTATTGTACGACAAGCAGACAAAGCCTGCTGGCAGTACTATTCTACGATATAAAGACAACACAAAGGAGCTATTGTTCTACGCATTGAAGACAACGCTTGCTGGCAAAACGATAACCTCTACGGTATGAAGAAGGGGGGAAAAGAGCTCTTGTTCCAAAAGACAAAGCCTGCTGGCAAAACGATGTCCCATTGTTCTAGAGTATAAAGACAAAGTCAAACTTAATGCAATATGTTGCTTGTGTCGTGACGAGCAGATTAGCGTGCATTAGTAAAGTCAGATTCAATTTAATTATATGATACAATGGAAGAATAGTTCACTTATAATGCATTTATAACCACGAGGCTTCAAATTGATAGTGTTATCCTTTTGGTGTAATAATAATAAATTCAGCCTCGATAGAGACGAGAAGAAACAAAATCCTAATGAGCCGACAGTGGTGTTCTAATGAAATAGCAATTAATTACCAACACGAACCAGTCCATCATGTGTCTTTCATTAGCAAAGATAGCTAAAGAACTAAATCGTTAATGTGGGACTTACGTAAATCCCGACCTTGATATTGACTTCATTTTTTAATTAGTCCACAAGGATGATTTTTGGTTCGTTGGTTACTGCTGGATTAGTGGCGTAGCTAAGATTTGTACTTAGGGTGGGGGTGGTGGTCATGGTGTTATGGGTAGGGATGATGGTGATCGCGTGATGGGGGAATGGTGGGGGTAAGATTTGATAGCAAGGGGCATAATTTTCTTATGCTCGCATAGATTAATAATTGATATTGACTTCATTATTTAATAAGTACACAAGGATAATTTTTGGTTCGTTGGTTACTGTTGGATTAGTGGTGTAGCTAAGAGTTGTCCTTAGGGTGGGTTGGTGTTGTATGGGGTGGTGTGGTGTTGATCGCGATGTGGGGGTACGGTGGGGTAAAATTTGATAGCGAGAGCATAATTTGTTATATGCTCGCATATATTAACAATTTATATTGACTTCAAGTTCACAAGGATGATTTTCGGTTCGTTGGTTACTGCTGGAGTGGCGTAGCTAATTATAAGATTCGTCCAAGGGTTTGTGTTGTGTTAGGGGTAGAGGCGATTGTGATCGCGAACTGGGGTATGGTAGGGGTAAAAATTTATAGCGAGAGGCTCGCAAAGATTACTAATTTGTAAAGAAAGTTCATCCTAAAACATCAAACCCTTTAGGAACGATGGGGTATGCTGCAGAGATGGGAAAACTAAAACGATTTTGTTTTCCTTTTCCCGGATATTCACATAATATTACTCGGTTATTAAAGGGAAGGTTCACGTTTGGTAATTACTCAAAACAAATATTAACTTAAAAACTGACTTGGTAACGAGCATTGGAGAGCTGTTGGTAGTATAGAACATTGTGGGAAACGACTCCCTATCAAGTAACGTATGTTTTGAGAAAGGAGTAATTTCTCACTAAAATAATAAAATACTTCTAGCTAGAAGTTGAAAACTCACAAATTCGTCCAACAACGGTGTTTTTTTCTGTCGTCATGTTCTCGCAACTTCGAAGACCGATTTAGCCAAAATTTTCACAGGCTTGTTATTTTATGCTTATGATGAGATACACCAAGTGAGAAGACTGGTCTTTGACAATTACTAAACGTGTACAGTGCCTTTAACAAGATTTACGTCCAAGCTCATACAATGCAAAGGCCTCTCGCATAAGGAGTTTATGTTTTTCTTACAATGATTGATTGATGATACAGTAAATCGGCATGTTTGGGCGATCAAATTTCGTGTTTTCTAACAATACAACATTGAAGTTGACTGTGACATAAATCAAACGGGTCTGAAAAATGTTGCTTTATACCTTGTGTATTTATTTAATTAAGCCTGTTTGATGATGCATGTGATCATTTTTTTCTTTTTTCTTTTACGTGTACAAGACAAAGGTGGATTGTCATCAGGGTTTTATTAATACGGAGCAATACTAGGCATATCTTCAAATGGAAACAAAGTTCCAGAATGATGGAGAGTGCGAAATAATAATACTTTTATTTAAAAACATGGTTCCAACTAGAACAGCATGGGTGACAATGAAATTGAAATAAGCATAACAGTGGAAGTTTATTGTCAGCCAATGGGTTAGTAGATTTGAAACGTAGCATGGTGGAAAAACGATATGGCAAGGTTTGCGGTAAAACCATGCAATGACTATCTCTACATGAGTTGGGGTGGTTCTGAGAAGAACCGTTGGTTTCAACTTGACGTTTCGATCAGTATGCTCTGATCGTCTTCTGGAGAAAGCTGGATTAATGAACTCACTAAAAGAACATGGTCCCGAACTGGTTAATGAAATATACCTACTGATAACGACCTCTTTCGTGCGAGTATTAACGAGGGAATTATGACAGTACATCAGCTCACATAGATTTCTACCCAACCCATAACCATTTTGTATTCTCAGCTTAAACCTGCCATGACAGAGTGTGGTGTGTAAAAACAACATTCTAGTCGAGTTACTCGGAGTGAATCACCACTTTGGATGGAGGGTGTTCACTCTAAGGAGAAATAATCATCCATGACTAGGAACAAAATCATGAATAGACACAGAAACATAAAAAACGATATTTTTTCCAGACATCATCAGTCATAATTATTGGTAGATTGCAAACTGTTTTTTTGTTCAGGTGAAGCGATACGTTTTGATTCACCACTCTGGATGGAGGGTGTTCACTCTGAGGAAAATAATCATCCATGACTAGGGAACAAAATCGTGAATAGACATAGAAACATGCAAAACCTTTTTTTCCCCAGAAATCATCAGTCATAATTATTGATAGATTGCAAACTGGGTTTTTTTTGTTCAAGCGAAGCGATACGTTTTGTTTAATCACCCTAGAGATTAATAGCAAGAAAAACTTCGTCAGAAGTCTATTTTAAAATACTAAAATTTGAAATTTGCTACCATGGACTATTATTCCTGCATGGTAGACATATTGTACGCTGCCCTACGGATTTTCGGTGATATCGTGGAAATGCAACCACCTTTTGAAATGGAATTGTCATATATGCAGTTTTATTGCTCATATCAAATGATGAAATCAACCCTAATACTTGAAGGCAGTGGACACTATTGGTAATTGTCAAAGACTAGCCTTCACAGTTGGTGTATCTCAACATATGCATAAAATAACAAACCTGTGACAATTTGAGCTCAATCGGTCATCAAAGTTGCGAGATAATAATGAAAGAAGAAAACACCCTTGTCACATGAAGTTGTGTGCGTTTAGATGGTTGATTTCGAGACCTCAAGTTCTAAACTTGAGGTCTCGAAATCAAATTCGTGGAAAATTACTTCTTTCTCCAAAACTATGGCACTTCAGAGGGAGCTGTTTCTCACAATATTTTATACCACCAACCTCTCCCTATTACTCGTTACCAAGTAAGGTTTTATGCTAATAATTATTTTGAGTAATTACCAATAGTGTCCATTGCCTTCAAGATCAATAATTCATGTGTTATTTGATGGAATGAAGTCACAGTCAGCGCGTTGATATTCTTCATTTTATTGTCGCATGTTACAACAACGTGTAGACACCTATAATACTTAACAGACCACTGTATCACTTCTTTCAATATTGATGTTTGTAAGACCTTGGTCCGAGACTCGTCGGTACTTGAGAACCAAATTACCCCCTGCTTGAAGCGCGACATCGGCTTGGACTCTTCTTAATAAACTACTCTTCGTCGTTTAGTAATTAAATATTCTAATATGTGGCGGCATGACCTCAGATCGAGCTATCGATTTGTATTCATGTCGATATGATATTCGACCAGAGAACTCTTATCAGTTCAAGGTTTGTGATATTTTCTGTTTTGTTTTAAACTTCCTTGTTTTGTTTTTATTTCGTATCCACAAATCCCCCCCCCCCCCCTCCTGTCTATGGCCGTTTTCCCAATTCCTGTTTGCCTGTTTAACTCTAGTAATGTATTGTATTTTTATATGAAAATAAACCAATTTTGAATTTACTCGAATTGAAATTATTATGAGAATGTTATGGCAACATTTGGTTGTATACCCTAAGGCTATGTCACATGAGGCAATTTTTGCAGGCAACTTGGAGGCAACCAACTACAGCACTTGCTACAAGACTTCTTTTGTAGCACATGAGTCAATTTGTACATGTACATTATGGTAGTTAAGGCAATAAAAACGGTATAATTAAAACAATACAAAATCAGAAAACATTAAAATGCACGCGCGACATAATACCCAAAATATAAAAGGACAAAAAGACCCAGAATTGCATAAAATACAAACTCATCACAGATCTGTCCGTTACCAGATCAGGAAAACATTGCACGACGAAAAGGGAGTGTTTCCAGCTTCGTAATGCTTGCACACAGCATTTTATGATTATGCTAATCCGACCCCTAACATAACAACAACGTGTTTATGAAGCCATAAACTACTTGCAAATGCCCCAAAAATATGGGTTTTTTTCAAAGAGTGAAATATGTGCTGGTATATGAAGACACTAAAGCATAATAAAGTCCCCCTATACGTGATCCTTTTAACTGCAGTCGTAAAACTCCCACAGCAGCTATACCACCTTTTCAGTACTCAAATTAAATCACCTAAAAAGTAAAGATCGACGAGCACTTACAAATACAAATACAAATACACAGTGTTTCTGAAAGGGTGTTGCCCGATATTAGCCACGTCAATACTACCAGCAAATGCGAATGCGATTCGAATTTTGACGTCACAACCCTGGTTTTTGCTGCGAATGTTTCACAGGAGGTGAGTGAGTACAGTTCAACTTCTAATTATGTTCGTTGTGAATTTGTGACGTCAAAATTCGTATTGCATTCGCATTCGCAGGAGGTATGAACCGGGCTTGAATTTCAACTGCGATTCATGTTTGTTGCGAATTTGTGACGTCAAAACTTGCATCGCATTCGCATTGACATGAAAACTATTAGCATAAAAACTTACTTGATAGCGAGTAATGGGGAGAGGTTGATAGTAAAACATTGTTAGAAACGGCTCCCTCTGAAGTAACGTAGTTTTCGTGAAAGAAGTAGTTTTCCACGAATTTGATTTCGAGGTCTCAAAATTAGATTTTGACGAAGTCTCGAAATCAAGCATCTAAAAGCACACAACTTCGTGTGACAAGGGTGTTCTTTCATTCATTATTTTCTCGCCACTTCGACGACCAATTGAGCTCAAATTTTCAGAGGTTTGTTATTTTGTGCGTATATGTTGAGATACACCAAGTGAGAAACCTGGTCTTTGAAAATTACCAATAGTGTCCATACAGTTTCTTAAGGCGAGTTTTGTAATTGATCCTGGAGCTGTGTTACCTTTTTTGTCAGTGTGACTCGATCAGTCACGGTGCCTCCACAATATAATCATACCTCACATATCCAGATATCAATCATCGCACCATTATACTTCTTCGGTCAGTTCAAGATTCTTATTAGACTTGTGGACAAGTCGTTAATGGTCCTACGCGGTGAGATAGTCTAGTTGTGGCGGTGCTATGTCAAGATCACTGCTCTCGCGTGAACTGCTGGTTGCCGACTTCTACTACAATGGGACCGTAGTCGTGACAGCAGTTGTAGAATACCGCTGGAATCGCAGGGAGAGTCGGAACGCTATCACCGCGACAGACATTTAACGACTTGTCCACAAGTCTAGACTCTGTTTAACTCGTCTACGGGGCTCGTGGTGTAAAAAATGATAATACGGTATTGGATCACGGATCGACGCCCTTGTAAAGTAACTCTAGACTTGGTTCCAAGTCTGCAAATCGGTGGGGCGTTTTTTGTGGCTGATGCAGAGGAATAACCGCGATCTCAGACTTGAAATCAAGTCTAAGTCAGTGTCTATTCAAGCGTCTTATCCTACCTGGTACCTTCTGTTTTCAGAACAAACGTCTTGGGAAATTCATGACTGACAGACAACGGAAATGAACTTATGATGAGCCTCATTATGCATTCAGACGTCACATGCAGACAGACGGCTTGAACAATCTTCTAATAAAACGGGACAATGTGTTTCAACTATGGTTCTAATTTTATTCCTATACACAGGTCGCCAATGTGTAGAGTGATTGACTATTAAGTGCAGTATGACTGCGCGAGAGACAACGTTAGTCCGTTGAGAGATACCCGAACTATACCCACCTTGGATTTGGATTATAAACCCAGGACAATATTACTTGTACGATGTCGAAATCACAGAAACGGAAAGCCACGATACGGAGGCCAGGTCACAGCCACCAGGGCTCTAGGAAGGTAAGTTATGTTTTGTTTAAGTCCATGGTTAAACCACCCTCAATTTTCCATCAGTCTAAAAAAAACTAACAGTACAAGTATTTTGATATCCCAAACCAAAAAGTCAGGTTAGGGCTCAGGTAGGCTCAGTGGATTGTGTCCCTGCCCTTCACCTCTGTATTATTTCTTTAACAACATGAAACACGCTGCATCGCGGGAACAAAACACACTATGATGAAAACTGTCTCGGTCTGTCAGATGAAAGCAGTAACCTACACTCTAAAAACTCCCGGGTCAGAATTGACCCGGAGTTGGGTCCCAGGGGGGCCAGACCCATTTCTGGGTCAGTTCGACCCGGAATCCTGATCCGAGTCAAAATCCCCGCTTTTAACCAAATTTCTGGTCATAGTGACACGGATTCCGGGTCAAATTGGCACAGATTCCGGGTCAAACAGACCAAAAAAATTGGTCTGGCCCCCCTGGGACCCAACTCCGGGTCAATTCTGACCCGGGAGTTTTTAGAGTGTACATTTTGATACTGGTGTTGTTTGAGCTTTCAGGTGAAGCTGCCTGCATTGTTCATCATATGCATTTATATTTCATGCATTCTAGCTCTTCAAAAGAATCTACATTATCCATAACAAAGGACTTGTAGAAGTTAGATACATGCAGAATCAGAAACATCAAGACCTTGTGTCTGAGACATGAAAACGGTCTCAAGTCAAGACATTGGCATCTTCATTAAGACATCCATTTTAAAAATGTTCATTCCATTTCATTCTTCCATGCAACAGCCAAATTCAACTCATGGGCAGGATAAGAAGCAGGTAAATCGACTTTCTTTGACAATGATACTTGGTAACTGGAGATTAGAATTATAAAAAAGCTTCATCGTTAAGGAACGAGTCACAAGACATATTCATTATGATGAAGACAATTTTCCTGCATGTCTCGTAGTTTCAGATGAAAATAGTATACGCCTACCTTGTGGCACTGGTATTATTTGAGCTTTAGATGACTCTTACTGCTTTTTAGTTCATCTTAGACTTTCATATTTCATGCAAATTGCTGTTCAAAATGAGTATACTATTGATAACTTGGGTTTCAAACTTGCATAGGCATCCCGTTCATCCATTTATTTTAAATGTTCATTCAATGTTCCATTCTTCCATGCAACAGCAAAATTCAACCCACCATGGGCAGGATAAAAAACAGGTAAAACGATTTTATTGACAACATGTACTCTTTGGTAACTGGAGATTGGAGTTAGAGGTAGCACATCTTCATAGCATACTGCAGTCTTCTGGTATATTCTGGTCTAAATTCTGGTCTAGTTTATTACTTTGAACTTTTTTCTAAAAAAATCGTATCTAGCATAAAACACAACACGTTCCCAGTTTACCTTAAAAACAAAACCACAGAACTTATCAAAGGTTCATGATGGCAAACATACTACTATATAATGCTTGATATTCAGGCATCGAAATACCCAAACATCACCCACACCATTTGCCGTGGTGCCCCGTGCTTTTGTTGTGATGCCCTGTGCAAGGTCATTTACAATTTTACATATACCCATAGAAGTGCCGCTCACCAGCGTAAAAATGCTGTGGCCCTTTATTTATCATTTTATTCACCTTGAAATTCACTAAAAAATACCGCTGAAAAAAATATATGGTAAAATGGTCATACAAATCAGCACGGTTGTCAAAACTGGTAATAATTCAAAATTACTAAAATGTCAACCAACGTGAGCCATTTTGGCTCAAGGTGGTTTAAGGTAAACCGAGAAGCGTATTGATATCTTCTCAATTATAGAATGTGGACTTTGCAGTCTTAAATGCAGCTGTGTTAATATTCTTCTTTAACAACATGCACAATTGTGCTATTAATGTTAGTCACAGGATACAGTGTCTTGTCTTCATTTTGTAATTATTTGTTGGTCCTATATCTGATCTCTGTCACACATCATGGAATGGGGCACACCTATGCAGTACTTTTAGCTTTAAGCTTATTTAATTCGCCTCATTGTTTGTCTTCATCCCGGGAACAATATTTTCCTACAGGGTCTCTCCGAAAATATAATTTGCGCGTGTATTATGGAAGATATCTAATTAATTGTAGCAAATGGTGACGAAATGAGAAACACCAACGGCTGCTCCATTGATGTATCAAATTAGTATTTTGAGCAACGTTAGAAATGACAATCGTCCTGCCAGGTATAGTTTGTGGTCTTTTGCGAACTTGTCTTGCTTTATTTTCTATACTACCGTGGAGTAGATTTTCGGAATTCGGGAGACTTCTCAGTTCTGAAAAGAACTGCCTGCTGTTTAACTTCTACCTGTTAGGCGATCGGCCGGGACTAGAATCATTAGCTTTAGTGGACCGAAGGGACTTCTCGTTAAAAACTTCAAAACCTTGAAAAACCCGTACGTATTAATACAAAACAGATAGCCATAACTTGTAGAAAACGTTACACAACAAAAGTATGTTGAATATTTTGGAAACAAATAAACATATCATGTGTGATATTTCAGCCCATGAATCTTTACAAAAAATGTTGAATTTGGTCACAATTTTTGTTAACACGATTGATTGTTTTGTTAACATTCGGCCGACAATGATAACCGGCGCACTTTGTTTATCAACAATGGAAATGTATATTTATAGCGCGTGCTCTTTTTTTTTTAAATACGGCTTCCCCCGCCTTTGGCTAAATCATATAGATTAGTAAATAAAATTATGTGCTTCCAATATTGGGAAACTGCATTCAGTCAAGGACATCCTTTTGCCGCCCAAAGGTTCTTCAATTTTTTTTCTATTTGAAGTGAAATTATGAAATGTCATCTGCAGGAGCAAACAATAGGATGCAACATTAAGCTTTAAAGGCACTGGACACTTTTTTTCTCTCGCAACTTCGACGACCTATTGAGTTCAAATTTTCACAGGTGGTTCGTTATTTTATGCATATGTTGCGATACACCAAGTGAGAAGACTGGTATTTGACATATACCAATATTTTCCAGTGCCTTTAATTGTGCGTAGCATTTTATGGCAATAAACCTAATGTATTTGCACTAATGATATGCTGTATGGAAGAAATTAGGAGAACTCACCATCACCATGAATATGATATTACTTTTCAGTTGACTATTCAGTTTGCAAAAAAAAAATGTTTTAAGATGTCGACAATTCCTTCCGCGTTACAGCTTGTAATTCCGACACCTACAAAGTCATTATTTATGGTATAATAATTATATGGATTTCTGTCTAGTGTCTATTGATCGAGTGACATAGGGTTTCTGGTTCTTAGAATTGTGATACAGTACTGCTGGATACAAAATTACAAAGTCATTTTATTTCGTACCAAATAATTGCTTGTTAGCATGACGGATTATGGGAGATATGTAATGAAAGTGAAATTAGTTCGATATTGGATAGTGGACATTCAAATAGTTATGTTTGTACAGCGAATATCAATGAGATAGTGGATATTTGTCATTCCCACAGGTTCGTACAGTGAATGTCTACCTTGTATATCGATATTGGACATTCCCAGTGAATATCTACCCTGTACATCCATAATGGATATTGGACATTCCTATAAGTTTGTACATTGAATGTCCACCTTGTACATCGATATTGGATATTGGACATTCACATAGGTTTCCACAGTGAATGTCTACCTTGTAGATCGATATTGGATATTGAACATTCCCATAGGTTTGTACAGTGAATGTCTTCCTTGTACATCGATATTGGACATTCTCAATGCATAAAATTCCAGGTAATAAAGAAACCGATTACTATCTAGTTCCTAAGAATCCAAATTTGTCTTTGTTCAACCAAACATTATTTAATCTTCAAACAATATATTTGTTCACTCTGACGATGTCATTTTACTTCGTGCTAGTTAAATTTCGACGACTTCAATATTTTCAAAATAATATTAGCACATTAGGCCTCACTGAATCCAGTCGGCATTTATGTTATTTAAATTAGTAAGCTATATTCATATCTGGCTTTATTATTATCTTATTGACTATGGATTTACAGTGAAAACGGGTTAAATGCACTTTTTACTTTTTGACATTTCACACAGACGAAGGACAAGAAGGGCAGTGCATGAATATTGGTATAAATATGTAGCTAGGATTTACAATTTAATATTCTATGTTGATTTTTTTGCTTACAATAACCTTTATTTGTATTCCGATGTGTAAGTTTAAGATCAACTGGATCGAAGGGGGGGGGGGTCATGTTGAATATTGAGTCTAATTTGAGCTCAAATCTTTAATTTTCAGATTTATTTACAAATTGCTTTAACGGAGTTAAGAAAGAGAAAGGTAGCAATGAGCAGGATAAATGGAGTATTGGTTGTTTAAACAAGCAGGCGGTAGTAGAAAACAACCAAACAAACAAACTAGCAAATAAACTAACAAACAGACAGACACGCAAACAAAAGGACAGACAAACATTGGACATGGCAAATAGCTACACTGATGACACAATACACGAAATACCAGAGATAACTAATTTATAATTATAGCGAAAAGATGGCAAAACAATCTTGCGATTTATCTCTGACAAGCATTTAGAAAAATGAAGAATATTCGAAACCTTGCTGATAGGTTTCGCTTAGCAATATGAAGATTATTTGAAATGCTGCTTATAGATTAAATATTTAATGCCCAACCAGTTTTGCTAAGCAAAATGAAGATAATTTGAAATGCTGCTTATAGACTTCATCCGGAATTGTCATCAAGTTTCGCAAAAGCAAAATGAAGAGTATTTGAAATGTTGTTTAAAGATTTAATCCAATGCAAGTTTCACTTAGCAAAGTGAAGATCATTTGAAATGTTGCTTAAAGATTTAATCCTCAATGCTCATCAAATTTCGCTTAGCAAAATGAAGATTATTTGAAACTTAATCCTGAATGCTCATCAAGAACTCCTTGAGGATGCATCAAGTAAGTCAGTCTCCTGAGAAATGACTTTATTTAGGATAGTACATCGAACCGTAAGACACTGATATGATGAATGATACACCAGCGTGGATGTGGTTTCATTTGCTACACATTGGTTTATTTTATTTGACTCATCGTTTATATAAACTATGTTGTAACTGTCGTTTAGACTGAATGTTAAACTGTCATTGGTTGTGTTCTCCTGCGTGACATCTTGGTGAGATCTTGTGTATCTCAGTTACTGCACAGGTAGTCTTTTAAAAGGGTGAACTAATCCTATGGTGTAACAGTCGTTTGGACTGATTGTCAAACTCATTTGTAACGTTCTCCCGCGTAACATCTTGTGTATCTTAGTTACGGCACAGGTTGTCTTTTACAAGATAGGGTATTCCTGATACTATGTTGTAGCTGTCGTCTCGACTGAATGTCAAACTGTCATTGGTTATGTTCTACCGTGATACATCATCTTACGTTACAGGTTGTCTTTTAAAAAGAGTAACCTGATTCTAAGTTGTAACTGTCGTTTAGACTGAATGTCAAACTGTCATTGGTTAATGTTCTCCTGCGTGACATCTTGGTGAGATCTTGTGTATCTTAGTTACGGCACAGGTTGTCTTTTACAAGATAGGGTATTCCTTATACTATGTTGTAACTGTCGTCTTGACTGAATGTCAAACTCATTGGTAACGTTCTCCCGCGTGACATCTTTTGTATCTTAGTTACGGCACAGGTTGTCTTTTACAAGATAGGGCATTCCTGATACTATGTTGTAACTGTCGTCTTGACTGATTGTCAAACTCATTGGTAACGTTCTCCCGCGTGACATCTTGTGTATCTTAGTTACGGCACAGGTTGTCTTTTACAAGATAGGGTATTCCTGATACTATGTTGTAACTGTCGTTTAGACTGAATGTCAAACTGTCATTGGTTAATGTTCTCCTGCGTGACATCTTGATATCTGCGTGACATGTTGTGTATCTTAGTTACGGCACAGGTTGTCTTTTAGAAGGGGCAACCCGATACTGGTAAAAACGCAGGCATTCTTGATCGAATGCGATTGTGAACATTGCAGTCGATTAAAATGAAATTGACTTCATGTCGAATAGAGTTTTCATTAATTTATGCAAGGAAGTGTTCCACAAAATGCAATCGCGAAAGTGGTTGTGGCATGCACAGAGCTGTATGGACTTTCTGACAATGGAACACAATGCCCCACATTATTTCTTTGTTACTGGTTCACCGTAAGGGGTTTTCGTATAAAAAAAGAGAATAGAACAACAATAGCAACTCCGTGTGCAAAAAGTACTGTGAACTTTCGTTCTCTAATTATCATAGCGCAATTTATATTTCTAGAAGTTTTAATGTAACTGTAAAATCAAAGCTAAAATAAACGTCAACTCTTATTATCATGGCGCAATTTATATTACTAAGAGTTTTAATGTAACTGTAACAAACAAAGCTTTAATAAACGTCAAGAAATCCTACTCAAAATTAAAAGGTTTTATTGTTGTTTCTGAAGACGTACCAGTGCAATTCAATCCATCGGCTGCCATACTGTACATTCCTTTATAATGTTGTTTTTATGAAATAAACCAATAAATACACATACAAGATATGCTGTTGATAACCAGTTTTTATGATATGTGGGAGGCATAGACTGCCAGCATTTGCTCCAATGTCACTTCAGAGATCATTTAAAAACCAAGTATTAACTTAAACAGATCGTTAAACAAATAGACAAGTCAAATTGTTATCACCCCAAAAAAAAGGCGCCATCATGCTTTAAAAAAAAAAAAAAAATCAGGGAATAATTGGAGGAACAAAACTACCTGCACTTTGAGTAGTGTCGAGTAGAAGGCAACTCAACGATTGAAAAAAAAACCGATGATTTTCAAGTCATTCTTGAAATCCTCCGTACTGCTGCAGCCATTTCAGTAAATCACTAGTTAGTATAACTCTCTAAAAAATATAAATACACCCCCATCCTTTTGATAGCATTTTAAACCGCCTCAAATCAAGCAACCTAGTAAATACTACTCCCAGTTTTCCCCAGCCGTCATATCACATGGTTTTCTTTAATTTTGTTAATTGAAGGAAGGTAATATCGTTACGCAAAAAAAACATGTAATCAATTTTGCAAATTAATTTAATTACAATATTTGTAGACCTGAACATTTGAATACTCCACAAGGCCATTATTATGAATGTTAATTAGGGGCGTAATGAGAGTCAACTTCATTAATGTTTGCAATAATTAAAAAAACAAGTCACTATTGCTTCAGCCGCAGTAGACGGTGTGGTGGGGGGGCCTGGGGTTGGAGAGGGGAAGGGTCGGGATAACTGAACCCTTATGCAGAAGGATACGGTGCAAATGATATAGCTTTGTCTTCTTAAAATGTGGACCATTCGTCGTCTGAAAATATTGGGGGTTTTTTTGCCGTTTTTGTTTATATAAAGAGTTATAAACAACAAGTTAAACTGACTGGTTAAATTTTGAATAATTTTAGATTGAACGAAGAAAAACTAACTATTTATTAAATTGAAAAGTTTGCACTGTTTTCTGTGTTTAACCCTGATTAGAATAACAAATTTTAAACCGATGAAAATTGTGAAACTGTACGTTAAAAATACTAACCCGTTACTCTTTATAAAACTAGAACGGTAATAAATATCATAGCTCATGTCCGTATACGTGTACAGTCGCAGACGTGTCAACAAATGAGTGGTAATCACATCGTATGTCGTACGGTATGGTATCTTATATATGAACAATTAAGGTTTAATGGTGATGAAGTTAATTGTCTAGAAATGAATGGTCACTGGCGAAGCCGTGTCTGACAAGGCTGGTAGAATGTCAATAGACAGAACAATAGTTAGAAAACTGAAGGGCACCGAGAGCACATGACAAATTATCACAGTTTGCATATAGACAGTCTAGCTAGAAAACAAACAAAAAACCTTCGAACAAACCACAAGGGAAACTGAATTGGTACATTTTTTTTTTAGGATATACCATTATTACCAATGCGATTTATCATTATGATCTTTTAGGCACTATTTGAAAGAATGACAAATGAGGGAAATTAATGCAACTCCTTTTTTATAATTATATAATTACATTGTTCTCGTTGACAGGGGTCTCTGGTTTTACACATCTCTAGATTACAGTTTAAGGCCGTGTCCGAAACGACGACTTCGGCTACAGCTACGTCTAGATCAGCGCGTCTGTCAGTGTTGAAGAATAGGCAGACGCGCGCGATCTAGCCGTAGCTGTAGCCGAAGTCGCCGTTTCGGTAACGGCCTTATACTTTAGTTTTAACCCTGACAGCCCCTGTCCAACTTGTGTATCATGTCTTAGGATTAAAAATAAAATAAAAATAATCTTCAAGTATGTAGACTATTACGTACAAATATGTTCTGGTTTTTCTTGGTCTACCTCCAACCCCACTAGTAGAGTAAATATTCAGTTGGCAAACATAGTTTCTGATAACCAAATTATACTACAGAATTTATTCATGTATTCCAGATAATGAATAAATCATTTGCTGTGGCGTAGTAGACTGAATAAAACTATAAAATGATACAAGAATATATTTTGTAATATAATATGTTATAATATAAATTTGCAGACCATATGACCATTCCATCCAAACACTGAGTTTTACAAATGACCATAAAATAAAATAAAAATACTACTTTGTTTACGAGAAACTTCCATAAACACCCTTTACGAAATTAAAAAACAAAAACGTGAAACTCGTAAAACAACCACCCCTCTTTTTTTCAGCTCGTGTCATTCACGTTCAACCAGCAATAAGTCAAATTAATTACCATTTTTGATTTCAAACTATCCTTTATGGGGTAGTACGTGTCCTTATTAAAAATAAAAATTGAAATAATGTAGTGGAAAGCCAGTGTGTGTTAAAGGCACATTATACATTTTTGTTGTACGGGTTCGATTCCCAATCATATTATTCGTGTAGATGTATATTCAATAAAAAATAACATGTGAATGTCCTTTTAAAAGGTGGTAGCGTTTTGAGATATCGTCGAAAATAAAGAGCGAAGAATTTCCATGCGGGAAGAATAATCCCTAATAGTTATACAAATTTTGAGGCATAAATGTGGTTCAAATTTTGGGGCATAAAAACTGATATATTTTCATATTATTGTAACCACACTACTTCGGAGTGAAATGTTTCTCAAAATGCTTTCTATCGAAAAGATGCTGTAGGCTTCTAACTAAAAGCTATTGCCATTAATTTTAAGTGATCACCAAACGTATACCCTCCCTTTAAACCGACCTTGACGGCCATTTTTGAGTTTTATACCTTGCCATGAACTAGCCATCAGCTATGGGTCATAAATCTGGCTCAAAATGAATTTACAAGCGACCTTTTGTTTCCGATGTAACTTCCATGTCCATCTCAAATTACACTGACCAGCTCTTAATTTGTCTGCGCTGAGTTATTAGTAAATCTCCCGAATGAGAACCTATCTAGCCAAATTGTATGTGGGGAAACTGACAAGAGGCGTCTTCTAGACACGCGCGGAATGGATAACCGAATTTAGGTTAGAATTCATGGCATACTCACTTACTTTCCTTGCCTGTGGTAAATCGAATCAAGAAAATTGGATCGGCAACAAGGTTTTAGACAAAAAAAATGCACAGAGATGACACCCTGTGATTAGGTCAACGCAACCAGGCCAGGAGCTCTACTGAAAAACATATCGAGCGAGTTTGTAGTGTGGTAAAGTGACTGGACTGTATGATGTACATTATTCACTGCTTGATGGTTGTTAAAGGCATGAACACTATTTGTAAATACTCTACAAACAATGATTGCATACAAACTTACTTGGTAAAGAACAATGGAGAGCTGTCGGTGGTATAAAACATTGTGAAAAAGGACTCCCTCTGAAGTAACGATGTTTTTGAGTAAAAGAGGTAATTTCTAAAACCTGAAACCTGCAACTGAAACCTTTTAATATGCATCTTAAAGCACGCAGGTATGTTATTTCTTCCATTCTTCTCTCGCAACGACTTCGATGACCAATTAAGTCCAAATGTTCATATGTTTGTTATTTTGTGCATATTTTATGTTGGGAGACACCAAGTGAGAATACGTGTCTTTTGACAATATTACCCAACATGTCGAACTGTCGATTTCACCAAACTCTTCCTATCTTAGGATTAATCTTAGGACTTAGGATGAGTTAAGTTCCGTGTCCATAGGCGTTAGGACGCATCGAACCCATCCTAAGTTAGGACGAGTTCTTCGTCCTAACTCGAGATAGGATTAATCCTAGCGTTTTGTGAAATCAGCTGCAGTGTCTTTAATGATGTTGTTGGTACAAGATACGGTAAAACTAGGGACAAACTGTATAAAATAGCTTCGTTTGCCTTCAAGGCATGAACATGAGATGGACAACTGGTTGATGATGTGCTGGGATAAATCGAGATGGTTGACTAAATTATCCCTAAGGCGGTTTGGATGAGTCTAAGGACGGAGTCACTGTCTGTCTTCTATGGAAATTGTTGAATATTGCATCAGTCCTACTTTGTTTTGTTAGCGTCACATGGTTGTGTTTCTATTTGTCGAATGCATGGCTAGAATTTTGTGGCATTTTATGAGAAATGCTTATCCTCTTCTTTTGTTTTTTAATTAAATGTTTCATTAGAATTAACTTTAATAAATATTGAACTTGCTGGTACAACCACAAATTCCCGCTGTGGGAGTGTTGGCTCTAAAAAGAGTCGATGCGATATCGACGTTTCGAACAGTATACTGTGCTCGTCTTCAAAAGAATGTACATTATCATTTCTAGTGATCTTGTGCAAGAGGGCGCCCTGCAAAATCGACTACAACGTTTCAAGAGTGGTTAATGAAAATGTGGGTGTGTGCTTTATAATTCACGTGAAAATTAATGTTTTATTTACTTATCCAACATTTTTCTAATCGAGTGCAAATACATTCTCGAGCAAGTAGAGGTGGAAAGTGATAAGCCTGGGACAAAGAAACTGTTCTCGAGCATATAGCGGGCCCTTACATGGTAGTACACCAGCCCAACTCGAAAAGTTACATTTTGAGAAAAGTAAGTACAGAGATAAGCTTTTTGCCGTAAAAACTGGACGAAATTGTTAAAGAGGCCGAGGTAGGACATGTTTTATAACAATTTACATCCATAAAAAAGGTAGGTTTTTGAAAATTCAAAATGGGAAAACCTCCCTAAAATCACCCCCAAAAACTATCTGATATTAAAAAAATATATATTATTTTGTTTTAAGCTCATTACTATGGAAGGGCCGAGCGTTAGAATGTGACCGACCCACGAAAAAGAAAAACACTGTTAAAGTAATCACTGAATTTCATCATAATGAAAGGAGTTGGATATAATATTTGTTTAGCTAGTTATAAAAGGGTTGGAAAAGTTAGACGCCACGAAAGAAAGAAAAACCTGTTAAAGCCATCACCGAATTCCGTCATATGTGAAATGTAGTCGTCACTTCTGACCTTGCTTTAATTATACCCCCAGCCATGATTGCACTTGAAGGCACTTGAGGCTGACTCAAAAACAACCACTGCTGCCGACAAGAGCTCAGGCATTGCCGTTTATTAAAATGAACAAGAGACCGACGTCAACATGGTCTTCACTTTTACGACTATGGTTTATAGCACCAGAGGCATGAATTATATTCGGCAACAAAATTTCCCTCATTAATGGAAGCTTTCCTATTAGTATACGTTGCTGCCATGACAACCTTTTGGAGCAGGTTATCAGAAAATACATAACTTATCGTGATATAAAAACTATTAAAAAAAAGGAAGAAAGGGATTAGCGGTGGTATTTCATTAATTTTAGAATACGATCATTGTGAAAATGTGTATTATAGTTCAGATGGGAGTAAGAGACTTGGGTAAGGTTTCGTACAGTAAGTTTAAATTTGCATTAAGCGGACCTTACCAAGACTATAAGAGATCGGATGGGTCAAATCTTAAACTGGTCCAATACTTGTCAAAAAGCATTGAAGAAGAAAAAAATTGCACCAACTACCCGCAAAATATAAGCCTATACTAATGCATGTCTCAAATCTCATGGTTGTGAGGCTCATTACCACAAACAGCGTGAATTTAGTATTGTGACATATTTTTCCCTAATTCACACAGATTAAATTAGTACTGTGATTATACACACAGCATGATTTTAGTTTAGTACCGTGACAACGTTCCTTAATACACAATGTGACTTTAGTATTATGATAGAGGTTCGGTCACTTTATGCACACAGTGTGACTTTAGTATCGTGACATAGTTTCTTAAAACCGGTGTGACTTTAAATAGTACCATGACACAGTTCCAGTGTGACTTTAGTACCGTGGGATGGGATAGTTTCCTTCTAAACACAGTTGAATTTAGTACCGTGACTTAGGTCCCGTCCCTGAATAAACACAGTGTGATTTTAGCATCCTGTATCATCCCCTCGACACACGTGTTCTAGAAAAAAAGAAAAAAAAGACTCTTGAATAGGAAATTGTCTCGAAGCGTAAAGAATCGGGTTAATATATCGAGTGGGAGTAGGCCAAGATGTGTTATTATACGAACGAGGAGGAATTCCCTGGTAACACGTCGGTGACTAACTGGCACCGCGTAATCAGATTTGCACACTGTTAAGACCAATGGCACTTTCTTTGGGGATGACTGGTTGATGAGGAGGTAACCACCAAGAGTCTTCAAGACATACAGATATTATGCTCAAGAAACTGACTTGGACTCGGCTGCGAGTTGTAAAATAATAGTAATATACATTTTATTTTAATTTTTGTTTTAATTCTTAGGACAATACAATAACTACAACAAGCCGAGGCCATCTAGGGAAAGGCAAAAATCAAAATAATAATGTGTCTTTTAAACTACAATTATGTGTAAAGATTTGCTATTTCTTATGTAGGTAAGACCATGGTGCCTTTCCTCGTTTACAATATTATAGTTTAACAATGAACTATTTTTATAATAGAGGGCCTCCATTAACTGCCGTGCTGGGTGCCCGTGTAATCACGCAGTCCAAATGGCGTCGAGCTACCAGCATGAAGTAACACGATTTTAATCCATAATCTGATAGGAAATTGCAATTATGATTTGCCATAAACATTTTTGAAAAATATGGGCAATGAGGAAATGCTAGGTCATGTATCAATGTATACTGGTTTACGGATATCACCATGTGTGTATCTTACTCATAGATGTTTTTGAATAATTACGTTGTTATTAGAGATGTTAAAAAGACACTGCTCTGGTGAGACACTAGAATTGCAAGGGTCGTGGGTTCGAATCCCACCCGAGTTACATGCCTGTGTTATTTGTTTCACATGACTCGGGAAAGTACTGAGTATACAGTGCTAACACACATCTGTGTATGGGTAAACATAAAAAATTATACGTTGTTGTTGTTGTTGTTGTACTGATAGAAATGAAAAAAATACTTGTTATTTTCTTTTCATCAAAGCCTATTATGACATCTATCAAATAGAGGTGAATAGACACACAAACAATGATCAGGAACCTCGATCTATTTATGTTGATATCTCCAGAGCTGTAGGTGATAGCCCGTAAGCTAAGTCTTAATGTACACAACGATATCAAGATGTTTTGAAGTTTTTTTAGCGTTTCTCTCACACACCAAAAATGTGACCAACCCGCGCCTAAAAGTGCAAATAATCTGGTCTTGTTTTGTTTTAGTAACACGAGAATCAGTCATAATGCACACAGGGAATTAATGTGAACAGCCCGCGCCACAAAGTGCAAAAAGTCTGGCCCCATGTTTAGTAACACAAGAATAACGGAAGTGTATGTATTTTCTCTCAAACCAAAATATGTCTTTTCCCAAACCAAAATGTGACCAACCCGCGCCACAAAGTGCAAAATAGTCTGGACTCATTTTCTTAGTACAATGAGAATCAGTATAATGCACACAGGGAACAAGACAGCGGAAGTGCATGCCTTAGTTCCTGCTGCACGTTCGCAGTAAACCCTTCACGTTGTGCATAATGATGAATGAAAGGTGTTGGACTTATTCTTTTGTAAATGGTGACGGTAATGTATTTGCCTCAAATAAGCTAAACTACCATGGTAACACCCAAGGCCGAATTCGATTTAGTTTATAACGGGCAGTTGGAGTCTGGAGGTGTATAGCGTAATGAGTTGAGCATGTACTGCACGCTCATCGCGATCCAAATTAAACCTGCAGTATCCCATGTAAAGGATGCATTATTAACACAGGGAACATTATAACAAATGTCAGAGAGATTAATTGCTACTGTTGGCGTAATGATTGCCCTAAATGGGCTGAAGTTTTCCCATAGACAGTGCATGCAAATTAACATCAAACATGGCTCGATGGTTTAACCTGTGTTGACAATTTCGTGACGTGTTACGGGATGGCAACACAACAAAATCGCTTCAAGGTTATGACATTTGTATATTAACTTTGCTGGTCAAGCCTCCATATTAACCTGAATTATTATTTGTTGTACCTGATGTAGGAGGAAAGCCTATACGTGGAAATTATTTTATTTAGAAGAAAAAAACAACAAAACAGGAATAACAGCGAAAATGCCGAAAATAAGTCAATTTTGAAATAAGGTTAAAAATCCAAGATTAATGTTTGCTAAGAAATAATTATAATGGTAATAATAATAACAATAATAATAATAATAATAATAACAAATTCTTATATAGCGCATTTCACAATAACCGTATCAATGCTCTTTACATTAGTGCCCTGGTCATGGGGCCAATAACATCCCTGTAATGTTTCTCAGCTCCCTTGGGAGTGTACAGCCCTGAGCTGCTTGTAAGGCGCTTGTGGCTTTTTTTATACACAATATCAACCTCTACCCTCGCAGGTACCCATTTATACCCCTGGGTGGAGAGAAGCATTTATAGTAAAGTATCTTGCTCAAGGACACAAGTGTCACGACCGGGATTCGAACCCACACTCCGGTGAATCAGCACCAGAACTTGATATCGATGCTCTTAACCAATCGGACATGACACTCTAAGGTAATGAGAGATACAAATAAAAAGGGCATATGAAAGCTGAAAAAAACAGAACAGAGCACCAAAAACAAAACACGATTTTATTTTCTTATTTAAAACCAAACCACCAAAAACCAGAGAACAAAGAACTGCGTATGTTTTTAAGTAGGACGGGGGCGTACGATCTGAAACTAGTATAGGGAACCTACTCATTGAATGCAATCAGTCTAGTTCCCTTTCACCCGAAAGGGCAATTTCCGGTACTAATTTATAGTAACATGAGCGATATATCATCAAGGCACCATACCCAATGTTGTTTATAATTAGAAACTGTCATGAAAGTACACGACTATTGGACGTGGTATAGCCAGTAGCACTATTTGTCTTATGTCTTTTGTGTGGGTTATGATCAGATTGATAAGTTGTTTAAGTAGCATTGACATTTGTAGAATACCTTTATAAGAACTGGGTCTAATCTAATACGTATGTAATGCGTTAACCTTCGTACAGCCGCTGACCATGACCGAATTTCATAGAGCTGCTTAAGGAGAAAATCGTGTAAAAAATAAATTCTGCTAGGCAGAAATGAGAAGGAGTCACAAATTGTAAATGTGACATGGTAGTTTGACAATTAACCTTATGTTAGTAACTTCAGCTTATGTTTGTGCTTAAAGCCATTGGACCCTTCCGGTACAGACAAAAAAGTTCACAGATTAACAAATAACTTACAGGGTTTACAGAGGTAGTGGTGAACGACTTCTCTTTAAATATAAGTCCACGAAATGCTTTACTTTTTGAGAAAACAATAAAACAATATCAATTCTCGATAGCGAGAATTACAGATTTATTTTAAACACATGTCATGACACGTCGAAACGTGCGGATACAAGGATGGGTTTTCCCGTTATTTTCTCCCGACTCAGATGACCGATTGAGCCTAAACTTCAACAGGTTTGTTATTTTATATAGAAGTTGTGATACACGAAGTGGGCTGGACACCTTATTGTCAAAGACCAGTATTCTAACATCCCAATAGGAATATTTTGACTCAATTATCGAAGCTGCAAGAGAATAATGAAAGAACCCTTGTTGCACAAAATGTGTGCTTGGTGCTTAATAAAATACTTGTTTTTAATATTTGAGCGAGAAATTACTTCTTTCTGAAAAAACTTACGTTACTTCAGAGGGAGCCGTTTCTCAAAACGTTTTATATTATCAGCAACTCTCGATTGCTCGTTACCAAGTACGTTTTTATGCTTAACATTATTTTGAGTAATCCAATGTGTCCAGTGCCTTTAACGGACCATCAAAATGTATCCCGATATAAGACTGTTTACAGCCAATTTCCGAGGCGGCTTCACCTCGTCGTGTCAGAGCGTGATTGGGTTTGCGATCTAATGCGGCCCAGTGTCATTGCCATTGCATTTATTCAACCTTTCCTCGTGGACATTGTGTCCAAAATGTCAGTTCGTGTCTAGTTTGCGCTTTGTAATCTCGAATTTCACCGTTTCTGCACGGAATGCCCGCATTAAAACCAGGACTGGTTACAGATTGACCGCGCGGCGATGATCACTCCGTCCGAAAGCTCATCAAAATATCATTTGCGACTCGTTAGAAATCGAACAGTGTACTTTGACGAGTTCAAAAATGGTGGGGTCAAAATGCAAGTGTCTTTTCTACATGTTGTGCATTACATAATGAAAGTTATCTTCCTTGTGCTATATGAACTGGCAGTTTTTTTTTCATTTTCCACTTATCATGCCGCAATATAGAAATGTTAAATGTGTTTGTTTGTGTCAATGTACTTATGGATATTGCAACTTTTAAACGTTTACACAATAATTTCATTTTTCTTTTGTACAATTTTATTAGTTTTGTCTTATAATTCTTTTGTTCCCTAAGACATTACTGTCAATGAATGGGTCACCCAGTTGAAATTGTGCAGCACGTGTGTAGCTTGATGTTGTCACCATGCCATGATATGAAGCGTGTTTTAAAACGTCACATTGTTTAAAGGCACTGGACACTATGGTAATTACTAAAAAATAATGGTAAGCATAACAACTTACTTGGTAACGAGCTGTTGATATTGTGATAAACGGCTTCCTCTGAAGTAACTTACTTTTTTAGAAAGGGGGGACAAAAGACTTCAGGCCTGAAGCCTTTTATTGTGTATCTGAAAGTACACTAAATAATTTGTACACCAAGTGGGATTTTTCATCCATATATTCTCTTGCAACTTCGATGATCAATTGAGTCCAAGTTTTCACAGATTTTTGTATTTTATGCAATATGTTGGTAAACACCAAGTGAGAAGTGACTGGTCTTTGATTACCAAAGGTGTCTAGGGGTGGATTTCACAAAGAGTTAGGACTAGTCTTATCTCGAGTTAGGACCAGATACTCGTCCTAACTTAGGACTGTCCATGCAATGTGTATATCTCCTAGGACTAGTCCTAAGAGTTAGGACTAGTCCTATCTCTTTGTGAAATCGACCCCTTGCCTTTAAGTCCTTATTGTTTACACATAACTGTGTACAAAATAGCAATAACCTCCTCATGCCCGGAGAACTAAGAAAGCAATAAGAAAGTATAATTCAGACATTACAATGATCGAATATCAATCACAATCACAAACCAGTCGAGTATTAAAGTGACTCTATTGATTCTACAACGACACTTGTCCAGCCCAATTCAATAAGTGTGGTCTTACGATGTAAGACAGTAATTCAAAATCTCTCCTCAAAATAGCAAGCACTTCTTTAATCAATGTTGTTACAGCATAATAAGGAGGAAAAAGTCCACGCTGAAGAAACAGGATGTTTCATCATCTTAACCTCTGGTAATTGTCAAAGACCAGTATTCGCACTTTGTGTTATCCTACATATAATATGCATTAAGTAACAAACCTGTGAAATTTTGGGCTCAATTGGTCACCGAAGTTGCAAGAGAATAATGAAACAAAAACACCATTGTTGCATTATTTTGTGTGCTTTCAAATTCGATAATTAAAGACTTCAGCTGAAGTCTTTTATTCTTTGAGTGAGAGAATTACCCTTTCTCAATATCTACGTTACTTCAGAGGGATCCATTTCTCACAATGTTTGATACTACCAACAGCTTCTCCATTGCTCGTTACCAAGTCAGTTTTTATGCTAACAGTTATTTGGAGTAATTATCAATAGTGTCCAGTGCCTTTAAGTTGCGGAGGGAAAAGCTCTCAACTACAGGTCACTAACACTGGGCTTCTTGCTCCAGATGAAGAAACGCTTCTAAAAGTACAAATGCCTTTTCTTATTATTTGCCAAGAAGAGAGCAGTTTCATAGATCGATTTCCAAGGTCCACAGGAAATTAACTCCTGGAATAATGTGATGTTTATCTTTTAAGCGGTGGGGTGTAAAGTTGGAGATGCACAGTGGTTACTGACATGTGTAGTTTATTCCTGTGAAGGTGTATAAAAGCTATGATGACGTGGTGTTATGGGTGGATATTGAAACATGATAGTCAAGTGCTGCTCATATCCGTATTTTAGTTTGATAGAATACCGAGATGAGAGAGGTTATGGGTACTTTCTGACGCTGTAATTGTTTGTTTTTAACGGCTGTTTTTTTTTTTTTTTGCTTGTTTTTTTTTTATCTGGCTTTTTATGGACTTGTTTGTTTTTGGATACTTTCATGTGGTGAGATATTTAATTGTTTGTCTGTCCGTCAGTTGTCTTCCTACCTGTATGTTTATTTTGTATTGGCTATTCGCTGTTCGGGTCGATTCGCTTGTTTTTTGTTTGTGTGTGTGTTTACACTCGGTGTGAGTTTACCCGTGTACCAATTATGACATATTAATTCAATGACATATTAGTGCACAGTCTCTCCTCGTTCCATTCGGTTTCATTTCATATTAAGGTCATTAACAATAAATGACTTAAAATTACACAAACTAAAACGTGCTCCGTGAAAAGGGAGATAACCACGCTGTTAATAATTAACTTGGTATCATTTCTTTCCTAGGTTTATCTGTACTTGACACTGCTCTTTCAATTACCAATATGCAAAGTCTCTCCTCTTTATATTATTGTCATGACATATTTAGGTCATTACAACAGCACAATATTTAGTTTGGTTAGGTTAACCCGTACAGCCTCCAGAGGTAACCAAAACATGTTTACCTTTTTTACCTCCATGGCGGAGGTGGAAATCTACATCACTTGGCTAATCAAGTCATGTGAGAGAGGTATAATGACAATGACGATAATACGTTATGTAGGCCTACATTACAAGTTACCAATTGTATATGTAGCTCTGAGATCTGACTATCATAACGGTATTCTACATAATACCATGCAAGCATGCGTCAATTAATGTTAACAATAATTGACCTTTTTGAATAGACTGCTTCACTAGGTTTGATGCAGAGTTTGTTGTCGCAACAATAATATGTTCCAAGAAATCATAATCAGAGAATCATTTTTTTGTAACGGTTGGACTGTATATTATTCAAGGGGCAATATGCATGCTAAAGTGCAACCATAAGGAGTTTGGAATTTTTTGTCATTAAGAAATATTAGGGGTCTGAATTGGATGGTTTTCGAACTGAAAAACATCATATAATAAATGCTGTTAAAACTCTTTATGGATATATTCAAAGTACATCTGTTTCATTTGTCGTATAAATGAAAACTACCCAATTTTTGTTCTTTAATCTGGCGTGGTTCTGGTATTTGAGCAATTCCATCGGAAGATTGAAATGATGATGCAGAATGTCCTGCAGTTGTTGAATGAGTTAATTTATGCTAGACTATAAACAAGTCCTGATATTGATCCAGAATGTATGTGGCCCACTTTATCTATGGTAATGCTAATTATCTGCTATCTATAGAGCCATGTTGTGATCGTCTACTGCGATGTTTTTTTCTTGTGACCAGTGAATTGCGCAAATCTAGTTCTGCTATGCTGGGGATGGCGTTTGTGTATCGATTGAAGCTTGCAGCGCCCCCTTCGGGTTGTGTTAAACCACGCTTCAACGCCGATTTGGTGGACTATAGGACGCCTTGCTAAGTCAATACGCTACTTCCCCATGTTAAAGCAATTCTAACCAAGTATGTTTTCTGTGGGTTTTAAAGGCAGTGGCCACTATTGGTAATTACTCAAAATAAGTATTAGCATAAAACCTTTCTTGGTGACGAGTAATGGGGAGAGGTGATGGTATCAAACATTGTGAGAAACGGCTCCCTCTGAAGTGCTATAGTTTTTGAGAAAGAAGTAATTTTTCACGAATTTGATTTCGAGACCTCAGATTTAGAACTTGAGGTCTCGAAATCAACCAATAAACGCACACAACTTCGTGTGACAAGGGTGTTTTTTCTTTCATTATTATCTCGCAACTTCGATGACCGATTGAGCTCAAATTTTCACAGGTTAGTTATTTTATGCATATGTTGAGTTACACCAACTGTGAAAGCTAGTCTTTGACAATTACCAATAGTGTCCACTGCCTTTAATACAAGCTATAAGGGAAAGGCAGTGAGGATTTAGTAAATGTTACATCCTACAGATTCATTGGTGGTTATAATATACACACGTTCGGATTGAATGTTTAAGTGTGATTTGGTTTTTAATTAAGATTAACCTACATTCTGGTGTTTAGGATCATGTGTCAAAATCATTATTTGGTTCAAGGGACTACTGATTTGATCCGCAGGCTTTTTCTTATTCATCTCTCCTAAGGCTTCAAATGTCATAATCAAAAAATTTTGTTTCTGAAAAATCTGTAAAAATGGACAGCTTATTATTTTGTTATGGCCATAAGGTTCAGGGCAAAGTTTCATAGAGCTTCTTAATTAGGCACCAAAAAAAAGGCTTAGCACAACAAAATTATACCTATCAGAATTTTACCTATATATGCCTACCGGTAACTACCATGCCACATGGCAACTTGTGACTTTATCCTAGCTTATATGTCTGCTTACCAGAAACTTGTTAAGCAATATTCTTTGCTCATGTACTCTTATCAATTTGGGACCAGGTTTTATTTTCTATTTCAACTGACAACTTACAAAATATTTGGACATGGCCCAAGTATCATCCTAAATAAAATGGATGGTGAAAATTGTTTGCATTTCGTATAACTTTTTAAGGCTCTCAAGATTCTGACTAATTGGTCATTGTTCTTGGGGTGAGTTAAAATGACAGCAATTCAGTAAGGCCTTTTGTCTTTTATTTGTAAACAAAAATACTTTAGTCAAGGAATCCTTTAATTAACATAATGGACAACCGCCTGTAAAATAGCACACATACTATAATTTTTTCAATCCCCGTGTGGTGCCACCGCGTTAGTTTACCTCGTTTACCCGTACTTTCCGCGGGCTTTTGGCTCAAATCAACGGCGCTCCAACAGCAAAGAACCATGCCCAAACAAACATGCCCAAACAAAGTGACAAAAATTTGCAAATTGCATTTGATTGCTTAGATTACCTACGGCTGAAAAGAAGATCTCGACCCCCCCCCCCTAAAAAAAACCCTTAAACCATGAGTCTATTTATTCGCCTGCCTTTATTGACACTTGAAAGTGTAATTCATCAAAGTAGGCAGTACCTGCTCAGATTACTAACTAGGCGAGTTAATTGGTGAGGACGGCTTGCATTTAAAGTACTTCGTAGATCTTGCATTTCGGGGGGAGCTCAGGGGGATTTTTAGGGCCTTTAATGTGTCATTCGAGACATCTTCCTGGACCTATCAAAAAAAAAATCAGCTTGTTGTTGTGTATTTCAAGGTTTGGCAGACATGACCTTATGCTCTTGAACCTTTAAAGCTATTCTATGAAGTTTATTTTGGGGTATTTCAAAAATCGTGGGAGAATTGAAGATGTCTCTCTTCCATAGACACCCTGAAACGAGACACCGACTTGGCCAGCGCTGAGGCACTACGCTCCTGTTGGATCGAAACATCTGGACAAAAAATCACTGGGCAGGCTCGAGCTTCGACATGGCGCTCGACTTGATGATTTCAAAAATCAGCTTGTTATGGGCTATTTCCAGGTGGTGGCAAATATGACTTAATGCTCTTCAACTATCAGCCATTCTTTGTAATGTACTACTATTTCAAAAATCAGCTTGTTATGAGCTTCTTCCAAGTTTTTGCAAAATATGACATTATGCTCAGGAACTAAAGTGTCATTCTTTAAAATGTATTTTTGGCTATTTTTTTGTTAAAAACTCATTTTGTCACATCTTGCATTTTGCATTTTGCGTTTTGTTAAATCGCTCCACTCACTTTGCGCATTTCAGAAGGATGTGTTTAGAATGTACTAGACATTTACTTGACTTATCCTATACAAACAAAATCTGTATATTTTGAGCTATTTCTGTTTTCTTTGTAAAAACGGTCTTGAAATTAGAGCCATTCTTTAAAATTTACTGTTGACTTTTCCATCTTTTTCATCAACCACCCATCCTCGATGGCTTCGTCACATCGTTCATTTTGTAGTCCCTCCCCTCATTTTGCGTATTTCAGTGCGTTTATTCAACAAAACCGGTCAGCTTTATACAACTTTTGATATTATTGCGAAGTGAGTAAACACTTTTAGCCTCTGATCCAGGCTTGGGTTTAATTACTACAGTGCCTGGAGCCTTTTTTTCTCTTTGAAGGTCTGTATATTGTGACTGGTGATGGTGACCTCCTTTTACTACTCGATGGCATGTGATTCATTTACTTATTGATATTCCTAACAATGCAAACAATGGATGTGACTCTATGAAGCTTGCACTCTTTATTGCATCTCCCTTTGGGATTTGTCATCCAATCCTTCATGTAGCCACACTCAGATACTTGAATACATGCATTGACGCGCGGCAAATTTGATTTTGATCTTCTCCCATGTTTTTTTTTTTTCTTTCTTACAAGCGCATGCATCTAACGCAATTGTGGTTCAGTTTCCAAGTTTATCGTGAAATCATTTCCAGCATCAATACTTTCTTGTTGTGATTTCAAAAGGCGGGTCTAAGAATCAGCTTGAAAAAAAAAATAATAATAAAAGTAAGAGTTGTCCATAATTTAATTAAAATGGAAGGCATACATGATCTTTTGTCCGTCTTTAAGTAATGCAAGGTAAGATTGTGGTATATTGTTGGTACCGACTATTGTTACGTCCACAATACCTCTTTGCATTGAATGATAGATGACGTCGCTAATTTAGATGTCTTAAAAATCTAGAAATAGACAACACTTGAAGTCCATTGGGATTCGAGCTGTGAAGCCCGCGTCTGGTTCCCTGCCTATAACACTTGTCTATTTAACTTGAATGTGTACACGCCAGACGCGGAACTAGATGTTCACCGTGGTCCAGTGGTGAGATTTATGGACTTGCAATTACAAGGTTGTTGGTCTGAATCCTACCAAGCTAACCGCTGATTTCACAATGACTTGAACAAAATATTGTCGTCTAGTTACAGAATCGAAAATTCTTGAATTGTGCAACTCATAACCTTAAACGTTTTACAAATGATTGTATGCGACAGATTGGCCAAATTCCCTAGACGGGAAGATAATTGTTAAGACAGACAAGATAACAATGTATTTGGGGGGAAGTCTCTTCTCGTATAGAGATTTATTTTCGAGTAAATCCCAGTAAGAGGAAAAGTCTAAAAATATATCAACCCAATGACCGTTGATCTCATATATCAAGTCATATCTAAACATTGAGTATCAATTTGAAAAGTGACTGCACTCCTACAGTGAGGACTTATGCAACTTGATCGGCTTCGGGAATGTCAAGTTGATTTGAAACCGACGTAAATCAAATATTTATGAAATACATTCACATGGATGTTTATGACTGCTACATATATCAACGACAGTTAAACCGTGTCTAGATTAGTGGCTACAGCAACGGCTACGGCTAGGTATCCACGTCTTCATGCGATGAAGTATATGGGACGTCATTATAGCAACACCCTTAGCAACAGTCGTAGCCGTAGTTGCAGCCGTCAATTCGAAAACGGCCTTATTTAAAACGGAACTAGAAAGAGCTGGAAGGACACAATTCAGTTTTGTGTATATTAAATTCAATTCAATTCACATTTTTATTACACTTACACATTTCCACAGAACTTTGTAATGCAATATTAGATAAAAAAAAAGAATGAACAAGCGGGAAAGCGCGCGGAGCCAAGTCACCAAAAAGTCAGGTGTTAGCTTTTAGCGGCTTGTCTTTACTTAACAAATAACACAAACTTGATGTACAATACAAAGACGAAGCAAACAAACAGACTGACGGACAAAATGACAATGCCAAAGATTATTTTAGAGTCAGCTTTGACAATCACGGGTAAACTATCTAATAAGCGAGACCAACTTGAGCAATCGAATCAGTTGTGCATAGATAATGTTCGCAAGATCAGCATAAAAGGGACCAGTCTCAGTTTGGTATCTCCAATAATTATTCCACATCAGCCTCATGAGGGCGCTGTGCTGAACTCGATTGTGGTTTCCACAAAATGAATATGACTTTATTATTCACACATGACAGGTTAAGTGCGTCCATTTAAATAAGTATTAAATAGGATTAGTACCACCGCCTCTGAGTGAAAATATGATTTAATCACAGGGAGTGAAATCTTGATAGTTTTGTTTAGTATTTCAGCGATCGGATTCATTGAATGTGACATTGCCCGGCTATTCCGGCAATTGAAAAACCCCACAACAAGGCAAATTTTTTAGCGTTAATTGGCACGCCTGACTTCGGGGAGCGTCCCTGGCAGGCCTTTCATCTGGATTTCCGGCTTCGATTTGAAGCAATTTACTGACGGTCCCACGAGAAGGAAAAACCTTTTCCTCAAGATCGTCCTGGAAATTTACCAACTGCAGAGACACACAGCTCTGTAGTGTCAGAATTAATTTACACGTAGAGTTCATAGTTGAATTTATAAATGGTAAATGTTAATGGTTTAAAAAGTTGTATACAAAACATTCAGTATGCCTAATATTTTAGTTTTGTCACTTATGAATTAAGCAATCAGAAGGAATTCATTTTAGACAATTTCACATTGCTGTGACATTCTACTGCCAAAAACATACTATACAATATAGGCTTTAAGAAAAAGTGGTCGCGTTTTTTGAGATATTATCGCCGAAATCCGGAGCGAAAAATATATAATAAAAAACACGGTTTGAGAAGCGTGACTGCATAACACTTGTTATTTATGAACAACGTATTACGTAAATCTCCCGAAAACATTGCTCTATGATTTTTCCTTTTTTCCCTAAAAGACTTGACGACTAATGAAGCAGAAACTTCTCTACATGTAATATATTACATACATCTTCATTCACAGTGAGTAGGGATTTTATGTCATGGCCAAAAACTTGATCTACAAATGGTACCAACACCCGTTAAAGGGAAGGACCACGTTTGGTAATTGTCAAAGACCAGTCTTCTCACTTGATGTATCCCAACATAAGGATAAAATAACAAGCTTGTGAAAATTTGAGCTCAATTGGTCATCAAAGTTGCGAGAAAATGATGAGAGAGAAAACACCCTTTTTGGACGAATTTGTGTGCTTTCAGATAGGAATAAAAGACTTCTAGTATTATTTTAGTGTGAAATTACCTCTTTCTCAACTTCAGAGGGAGTCGTTTCCCACAATGTTTTGTACTATCAACAGCTCCCCAATGCTCGTTACCAAGTCAGTTCTTAAGTTGATATTTGTTTTGAGTAATTACCAAACGTGTACCTTCCCTTTAAGGGGTGAACACCAGTATTTGCAGCAATGGCAAGTTCTCCTTCAACATGATAATCACAAAGCTGTCTTAAACCTCACATGTCCACAGATACTCATAAAGAAAGCACACTTTCCAATGTGATGGTTTCATTAGTGTGTAAATCGTGAGAATCTCACGGGTCCAGACATTGCCGAGTGATCCAAAGCATTCACACGATCCCGTTGACAGCACTTGCGTGCAATAATAAGCATGGATGATGTCTACGTGAATGCGTTTATTTCTCAGATACAAAATATGTGTATAAGCCCTAGGCTGTTTTAATGTATCAATTCAAGACAGTGGTCTGGAAACACACTAATGTGTTAATGCAATGATGGTCTTCTCGTTAATTATGTAAAATTCTACTCTCACCCAGACGTGATTGGCCCAATGCTACTGTGTGGCGCAATATCTTCCACTGATATGCGATGTCCTAATGCAGGTTGTCTGACATGAATGCACTTATTTCTCACATAAACAATATTTATATCAACTCAAAACAGTGGTATAGAAAACACATCGTATCAATGCAATGGTGGTCTTCTTATTAATCAGCACAGCTTGTAAGATGTGATTGGCTCAGTGCTACTGTGACGTCATATCTTTGTGTGTGTGTGTCCTTCGTTCATAAAGCTAGCGATCGATGGTGTTAAATTCACCGAATAAATCCGAGCAAAGTGACAAGTGGATTCGGAAGCTGAGCATTCGAATCCCTCATTTAACATGTTTTGTTTTGTTTCACCGAGTTAATTTCACTCAAAAAATCACGGTTCGTCTGTTGAACACGCAACACGAGATGACTGAGTTCAGATGAGGCATGCATCAGCGATCCGCTCGCCATATCATAACCCCTATACGAACAGTGTTGTTGTTTCTGATAAAAATCAACGCAGCAATGTACTTTGGTAGGTAAGATTTAATCGACTCGTGCTTGAAGTCTTTTTCCCCATCGGAGAAACCTGTTATGGGACGCAGACAACCAAGCACCAAAAGTGTACCAATCTCGTGCGCAAATAGGAAATGACTCCGGAATCCAGGCTATAGCTGTCTAAATTAAAATCTTGGTTTACGTTGACAACTTTTAGATCCGTGGCGATGTGGGAGTGAAGACATTTACAAGGAGAAGTGCATCGCACCCAACCCTCTTTTCTCTTGCCCAGACAGCAGCAGTATTAAAGCATGCTATAGCTACATTTTATGTTAAGTTTTCCACCCAAGCCTGAATGACCACTCAGCAGTTGGTGTGAGGAAGCACTCAGAGACCCATCCACTACTGATAGTAAATGATCATAGAGATATATACAGCCTCAATCCGCAGGTGGAGTAAGGGCTGGTTGTATTCAATACGCTATTGCTCGTTTGGACTGTGCATATAAAGGGCACTACGACTGCATAATAAGTGTGGTGTTCTCCGGACTTGGTGGACAGCGCAGTGGAAAGAGACTGGGGCAGTCTTTGGTGCGGATAGACTTAAAAGTAGGAGTCACGGTCCCGGATCGATGGTATAACCCTATGTGGGTTCCCCAACGGGTAAGATCGGCATCGTCTCAAGTCTTCGTCTTCTGCTCAACACCGCGATCCTCGCCCGTCATAATCAACAGCCTCCCGGCTACCAGATTTTTTTTAAGCCAATATCTTTTTTTTTTTTTTTTTTACACACGCGCCTTGCTCCGTTTGTAATATGGATCTCCTGTTCTAACCACTTTAGTTATTCTGTGATCCCGCCCCAAGGGGGTCATTTATGCACACCCCCACAAAATCTCAGATGGTGGTCACGTGACAATGAGTCTGGCTGGAACCTGCCTTTAATACTCGTTGCTCATTTTTCAGATTGAACCAACCTGGAATATACACTTGTAATTTTGAAGAAGAAAACAAAATAACTCTCTCTATTTCTCTTTCTCTGAGCGCTTGGGAAATTTTGTAAACAGCCAAAATGCCGGAACGGAAAATTAAGTTTGTGTTGAACGAAGGTGGTGGGCACCAACGGAAGAGGAAGCCCCAGCGTCGACACACCGGTGAACAGGTCAGTAAATTCTTCCTCCCTTCAATAAGTCTCTGATAATGTTCAAAGCTTTCATGTTTGAGGCCTCACCGCTAATGCTTGTCTGAGTTGAGTTATCTGCATATTTGAGGGTCGTTGTTTAATGATACTTTTTACCTTGCCATTTCTGACTGAACAAAAGGGAATAGTCGTAAAATAAATAACCCACAGTAATGTATACAAGCGAACATCCTTCGACTGCATTACAACCTTCCATTAAAACGTAAAAAATACATGCTTTCATGAGGTTGTATCAATAATAAATGTATACCATATTTCATCATCCAAATATGACCAGGGCCAATTGTATTGTGTTGCCTGCAGACATGAGCTTTATTGGGATGTTCGTGTTGGGTTTTCCGTCGCTGAAAACACACGATGGGTGGAGAGGTTGATTGGGAACGAATACGGGCTGGCCAAAGTGGTGATGGTCAACAAGGTTATGGCTAAAGCCATGATGAATGAAGCGATTATAATTTGAATTGACCAATTGGTGATAGACAAAGTGGTGATAAATTAGTGGTGATGAACAAGTGGTGATGACTGAAGTATATTGCCGAAATTATGATTTCCAAAGATCTTGGAAAATTGTTGATGACCAAAGTGGTGCTGGTCAAAATGGTGATGGTCAACAAGGTTATGTATAAGCAATGATGATGATGACCAAGCGATAATTGCCAAACTTGTAATGACCAAGTGGTGATAGACACAGTGGTGACTAAAAGTATGTTGACGAAATGGTGATTTTTAACTATCCTGGTAAAACCGCTGATGGCCAGAGTGATGTTGACCAACTGATGATGACCAAAGTATAATGACCAAATGGTGGATACCGAATTGATCCTGACCAATGTGGTAATGGACACATTTGTGCTGACCAAAGTGGAGATGTCGAAGTGGTGCTGACCAAAGTGGTGATGACCAACAAGGTAGTTACTAAAGTGACGACAATTCATTCGGGATAATGTATTCCCAAGTACGTCCGAAGTGAAATATAGGCCTAACATAAAAGTGATGTCTTCAGCATTGTTCGACAACGGTTTTGGATTAATGTTAGGTTTGGCTCAGGTTGGTTTAATAGTGGTTCCTTTGCCTGCCTTTCAACTCTGTGCACCCCGTATCGAAACCCACTTCAGATCGGAGCCTTGCATCTTAAGTCCCTACTTGAATGCGTGTGGGTTTTCCCTTCTGGGAATTTCCTCCCACATCTAAAACTGAACATTTTCTTATCCATCTCCTTTTCTGTGCTTATTGCGCTAATACACGTGTAATAAAAGAAAAATGATAGATGTAGACACCCGAATTTGTTTTTAGAATCAACTGGAAACATCAGTTAACTATTGAAAAACATAATATTGATAATATACCAACTGCTCAGCAAATGTTTCTAAAGAACAAGACATATTGTAAGGTGGTAAACAACTTTAATATATTTTAGAATCTGTTTGGCTGATAGCTGGTCTTTCTTTACTCTAATTTGAGCGCTCTATGATGAAACATGCCCCAGGTACGTGATAAATGAAGAGACAACATGATGAGTGAAACTGTTGCTACCATCGCTCTGACCATATTGCACAACTTCACGCGAACATTAGTCTGGTATGAGGTTTACATCGCCATATACATGGAAGTATGACTCTCTTATTGAGCGTGAAAATCGACGTTTCGATCAGCATGCTTTGATCGTCTTCAGGAGAAAGCGTTACAACTTTATACATTACAGTCTGGTATAAGGTGTTCAACCACCATAAACATGAAAGCAATGGATCTCTTGATGAGCTGTGGCTGTTCTGAAATTAACCAAAGCGTAACAACTCGACGTTTCGATCAGCATGCTCTGATCGTCTTCAGGAAAAACACATTACAGTTGTGAGTAGGGCATGTACAGTTTGTTCACAAACATACATGACTTGTTCATTTAGATGTTTTAAACCCGTTTAGTCAACGGTTGAAAAGACAAGCTCGACGTTTCGATCAGCATCCTCTGATCATCTTCAGGAAAAGGCATAATACAGTTGTGAGGTAGAGACCATGTACAGTATGTTCGCAAATAGACCTGGCTGGTTTATTTAGATCTTAAACCTGTTCAGTAAACGGTTTAAAAGACAAGTGAATTGCAGTTGAAATTGCTTGTATAATAGTACATTAAATTAAGAATGGGTTTCCTTTTGTGTCGATGTTATAGCTCATCCCCCTCGTTAGTATATGGCTGACCTAGTTTTTATTGATTAAAAAAAACGCACGGTGAACTGATTTGTAAAAGGCGTTAATGACGGGCCTGACTGTTTAGGAGATTAAAAACAAATTCATGTGGTAATATTGATTGATGAGTGGACATAGGATGTTGATATGAAACTCGCCCTAGACACACATGGAACTGACTGCACAAATTCAAATATAAGACACGGATGGGATTTAATCACAATGTAATATGACACCATTCTGTTGGAATACATAAGCATCCCTCTCCTCATTAATTTTAATTATTAGACAAGACAAGTCCTTTGTTTGAAATGGGTTATTGATTCAGTACTTATAGCCGTTGTGTTTAATTAAAAACCAAGTATGGCAACCGATGTTTTTTTTTTAAAGAGGGGCTTTGTTTTATAGTTGAATGACAGTGGATTTAAGGGGGTCATCCTTTGTTTTAATTAATTTTGACGTAAGATGCCTAAAAGGAGACTGTATTTTTGTTTTTGTTTTTTCTTCTTTTTATAAACCAGTCTTGATTTTTGGGATAATATTTCAACCGTGGTTGTTATTCTAACGCTCTCTTTGTTTGCCCTTGAATTTCTACCAAGAACAAAACTGTGATAATGACTGTTTTGTGACATTTCTGCAACGGATTCATGTTGAAGAAAGCATGTAACCTTGACTGAGTTACCCAATCTCGTATTTGTTCAGAGACATGGCAGGTCTATGAAAGGGAATAGCCTTGACTTACTTCAGGGACATTTCTTCTTTTAATCGGTTGGAAGGAGGAATTTTCCGAGCATACTTAGCCTTGAGTCAGTTTAAGAAAGGCATGTCAAGGAGGAAATGTACGCAAATTCATTACATTATTAAGGGTTTTGGAGCATTGAAGACGTTTAATTTCAGTATAAATATTCGCACTTCAAGTCCATGAATAATTTTGATAAAGCAAGACAAATTCCCAGTATTTAAAAAAAAACTTGAAAAAAGAAAAGAAGAAAACAAAATCGGTATAATTTAAAGGAACACGTTGCCTTGGATCGGACGAGTTGGTCTATTAGAAACGTTTGAAACCGTTTGTTATTAAATGCATATGGTTAGAAAGATGTTTTAAATAGAATATAATGATCCACACAAGTATCACTCGACATTGCACGGTTTTCCTTTTACGTCGCGAACTATCACGGTCGGCCATTTATGGGAGTCAAAATTTTGACTCCCATAAATGGCCGACCGTGTTAGTAGACAGGGTAAAAAGAAAACCATGCAATTTCGAGGCATATTTGTGTGGATCATTGTATTCTACTTTTACAATATCTTTCTGACCATATACATTTTACAACAAACGGTTACAGAACGATTTTCAAAGGCCAACTCGACCGATCCAAGGCAACGTGTTCCTTTAAAACTCTTTGACACTCGATCTCAAAGACAGTTCCACTGTTTCCCCACGAACGAAACAACAGAGTTGTACAATACTGTTTTCATCATATAGTGACATTTCAGTCTTCAGTGCAATCTATTAGTGGTTAAGATTGGATGCAGGGAGATACCAGGCTTGACTAATTGTCTTGTTGGTGCGTTCTGAGGGGTTTCTCACTATGCTGCAGACGGCACGAACATCTAATTGAATAGAAGGTACGGTTTGGCGTTAAAACAGGATGCTGAATGTTGTCACTATTTTTTTTTTTTAATAGAAGAACATCACAAATAAAGAAGTCTAATGGATAGAGAATGTGAGATTTTGGATAGAGTTTTCTTTCCATCACTGATGATGGGGGAAGTCACGTTCTATTGTGTTGAGTTATACTCTCTCCATGGATGTGTATAACCCTGGGCTATATATCTGGCCAGCCTGGCTCCAAAAGGGTCCAACCCTAAGATGTTAAGACTGACCATGGTAAGTCCATGGTGTTAATGGATAAATGAAAAGGCAACACAATTCCTAACTCTCTGAATCTCCCCTCTATAGAATGCTGTTTCACTGCAACAATACAGGCCGTGACAAAATTAAACTACGATGCATATCGCCTTCAGTGGATATTGAACACTTTGAATGGTGTCATAAATCTGACAGTTGCGTTTTTCAAATTATTTATGACGTATTATTTATAAACAGTGTACGTGCGTTTGATAATGGAATGGGTGCGTTACTTTGTGATACCAAATTAAGAAACTATTTCCTTCGCTAAAACAGGTTTGAACTCATACTGCCACGGTGTGTTAAATATCGCTCTTTCATGATATTCGGTATGTATGATTTATGTGTGAAAAGCCAGTCATGATATAGTGACGTGCGAGAATAATGCCTGGAGAATAGCAGAAGATGCTGGACTTATTATATCCTGTTTGTGTCTGTATGTTTACACATGGGCAAATCTTCTGAGTCTAATGCCCTAGTGGAATCCCCAGTAGTATGATACGATTAACCTGTACGTTTTGGTGAAACATACGACTGGCAAATAATTCTATTAGTTCACAGGTTGAGCACAAACATGGGTTGGCCTTATTCGATTGCTTATAATACTGCAACCATATTGTACGACTGCTGTCTGCATACAACTCATCTAGTTTGAAGTATCTGTATATCGGTTGTACTGCTTTTAGTTAAACCAATAACAAATGAAAGCTTTAATTTCACAACGGACGTATGGAAGTCTACTGCAAGGATTAGAACTGATATCCACTTTGTGTCTTTAATTTAACCAATCATGCTCCAGTGAAAGTGTCTACGTGTGGACCTAAAGGGAAAAGAAAGAGGTTCACATAAGGTTGGGACTTGAAACTCTATGAGGACTTATACACGTCCACACAGTGTTTTTTACAGAGTTGACGAACAAGATTTTCCTTAAGGAATATCCACAGAGTGTATGAGGCACAAAGATAGGATTTTATTTTATTTTATAGAAAAACGGAATAAAAGAACAATGCCAGGACCACATAAACCCGAACCATAACATTTTTTGGGTATTTGCAATTTTTTTTATTTTTTTTGGGGGGGGGGGGGGGCTCTTTGTATTCTCCTCCCCACAAAAACAATAAATAATAAAACAATTAAAAACTATTAATAAATAAATAAATAAATAAATAAATACAAATGTTGCAAAAATATTTGTAAAAAAAATAAAAATAATTAAAGCAAAACAAAAATATATATTTTTGTACATGGTTGCTTGTTGTCGCTAGTTTATTTTGAAATATGTTTTTCATTTAAATCATCAAGGTTATCAGGAAATATTTAACAACTACCGCCGCGACTCTATAGCTATTAATTACATATTTCCTATTGGGAAGACATTATGTGCTTACCTCCATATGCGTACCAAAACTCATTGTAGTAAACTACATGCCTTTTCATCAATTTTGTACTTAGAATGCAACTCAAGGTTTTATTTCATACTGGCACAGATGTAGTTTCAAGTACCCAGTATACTATTATATACATATGTTTTACTATTAAATTTCTCCAAGCATCATTTGTGTACAAAGTTAGTCTGTCATTTGTCAATGGTATTGATGAAACAAAATTCTAAAACTCTACAATAAGCAACAAAAAAGGCTTTAATTAATTAACACGGGCAATACAAGGACGTGTTAACAACACACTTGGATAGAAATAAATAAATAAAATATCGTTTACACAATGCGAAACAAACCATTTTGTGTTGACAACGTACATGAGGTACTTTGCAACCAAACATGCCCCTCGCTGATTGATGATACTGTTCATCAAAGGTACTCCAGCATTACGACCAGGAATCTTTTTCATAAAGCCTGTAAGCAAATTAACTTGCTAAGCACAGAAAAGTATTGCTTAATAGTCACAGGTTACCAAACAAAATTACACTAACTTTACATTGTTGTGCCTGGTGCCAAATTAAATTTTTGCTGAGCAAATAATTTTTCATTCGGCAGGCCTGTCTTCGTTTTTGAAAGAGGAAAGGGCAAAAAGGCAGCATTGCAAGGGCACCAAGGCAATGATCAGAACATGGGGCATTGAGACAACTACCTGCGTTGCCTCTGTGAAGTATCAGGCTTAAAGCCATTGGACACTTTCAGTAAACAATTTGTCCAAGTCCCACACTTCGTGTATCACAACTTATATATAAAATAACAAACCTGTGAAACTTGAGGCTCAATCGGTCATCGGAGTCGGGAGAAAATAACGAGAAAACCCACTCTTGTGTCCGCACGTTTCGCCGTGTCATGACATGTGTTTAGAATAAATCCGTAATTCTCGCTATCGAGAATTTATATTGTTTTAATGTTTTCTCAAAAAGTAAAGCATTTCATGGAACAATATTTCAAGAAAAGTCTTTCACCATTACCTTCTGTAAACCCTGTAAATTAATTGTAAATCTGTGAACTTTTTAATTTTTTCTGTACCGAAAGTGTATAATGGCTTCAAAGCAGTATTTACTGCTTTATTAAATTGTACCCAGCTGTTATCATAAGGTTTGATACCATTATGGGGATACCATTCTCATTCATAGCCACACTGAGGTAGTAAATGGCCGTTAACATTCCAATTATATCAACCCATCTGTGCATCTATATGCATCCTTCAATAAACGTGAAGTGCAGTATAGTAGCTCGTCTATACTGTTGATATGGAAGCAGTTTGACATGAGGACGAAAACAAACAAATTCAAATCAATCGTGCTCGTATTCGGTAGCTTATTGAGACTATAAGGATAAAACAAAAATGGGAATTTATAAGGACTCAAATTGAGTAATTCTTTGGTGGCAAGGGTACTTCACAAGAAATTGTGTGCACAAAAGGTATGATAGTCTTCCTATACTTTTGCACCAGAAATCAGATTTAACAAAAATAGTTAAGGCCTTAAAAATCTATTACAGACTACCCCATGGGTTAACGTAGGTCAGCACCTGTACTAGACTTGACTCAAGTCACAATCCCGTGCCATCGCTGAAAGCTGCTCTGAATTCCCCCAAACCTGTTCCGCACGGGGCCACAAATAGCTATATGGACCTCTCGCACGAGAACGGGACTTGAATCAAGTCTACACGTGTACTGGATTTTTTCTTTCTTACTGGATAAAGTTTTCCTTGTACCAAGTATCGTGCCTGGTTACCTGGTACAATGTCTTTACGGGAAACTGTGAAAGGGTCTATGTACTTTTTTGTAGGACAAAAAACACAATGTCCACAGATTTACATTAAACTTACACAGTTTGAAGATAATGATGGTAGAAAGCTTCCCTGAAAATATGACTTGCTGAGGTGCTGTTTTTTCTTTGAGAAATGAGTAAAACAATGTCCTGAAAATAATTTTCGTCTCGGTGATCATGAGACGAAATTTATTTTAGCATCTAAAAACGTATTAACTCATTTCTCAAAAACTACAGCACCTCAGCAACTAATATTTGAAGGTACGCTTTCTACTATCATTATCTTCAAACGGTGTAAATTTTATGTAAATCTGTGGATATTGTTTTGGTGGTACAAAAAGTACCCAAATCCTTTAAGAACACCATAATGCTCCATCATCGGCAGGATGCATTTTTGAAAGTGTGTATGCCTGTATTCTGTCCCCAAGAGGATCGATTAAACGGTTGAAAGATTCACACATTAATTTCTCGTTTATTTTCGCAATTTCTCGTGTTTCTCATAAAGACGTCTTTCGGAATGATTTATCACACGTTTGCGTCTCTATTATAACAAACTGATGACACTCTGTGCGTGGGTAGCCTACGACTTAAAGGCACTGGACACGTTTGGTAATTCTCAAAATACTGTTATTAGAATTAAACATACTTTGTAACGAGCGATTATTATTAACTGCTGATAGTATAAAACATTGTGAGTTACGACCTCCATACCATTAAATGTCGTAGTTTTGGGGAACGAGATAATTTCAAATATTTGAATTAGAGAAAGCCTTTCTGGGGCATCTGAAAGCACACGCATTTATACAACAAGGGTGTCTTTCTTATTTCTGTCGCTATTTTCTAGCAACTTTGATGACCAATTGAATCCAAATGTTAACAGACTTGTTATTTGATGCATATTACTCTGATACACCAAGTGCATAAGAATACTGGTCTATGACAATTACCAAACGTGTTCAGTAAGTGGCTTTTGTTTAATCAGTGGTATTTTAAGAATAGATGAATCTAGTGGATTGAATAAGTACTTCTTAGTTGACAATTAATAATCATTAACAGGTTTATATGATGGGATGTGCTGAAAAGATGCCATCGTTCCTCGGGTTGGAAAAACATGTTCCTTCTAGGGGGAAATGAAAAATGCAGAACCTTTGGCATTTTGTTAGCCTCAGAGCCTCATTACACATGGTAGAAACCCCTTCTTAAATTATCTCGTAGCTTGCACATCGGGGGAGATGGGGGTCCGTATATCGACGGAGGTGCTCGGGCATGAAGCATCTTACCCCCGGTGGTCTCGTCTTACGTACGGGTCAAGATAGACTAATTCTGTGTGACATTTTGGAGGGTTTTACCGTTGCCAAATCAATGCTCCTCAATATTGGGTGATCGGGTACGGGACATTAAAAGAAGTCTAGTGTTGTTTTTTGTCTTCTCTTTGATCAAACCCGAGCCTAGCTGAAACCTCAACCCGAGCGTGGCAAAGTGACGGGGTGGGTATACAGGGATCTATCATACAGCTCCTTGAAAATGAGCACTTTTCCCCACAATCTATTAGTTGATTGATTGTTCTGAATCTCGTAAAGTGTTTGAGATATCAATGATTTGATCACTGAAGAGATTCACAATCATTCTAACTCGAATTAGCATAAATATACACCGCCACTATTTTTTTATATTATACTCAGAACCCCATTGGGTAAGCCTACTACAATGTTTGTGAAGATAAGAAATAACAAAATAGAAAGAAGGGGAAAATAAGTAAATAGCTTTTAACTGTTGAGCAACGGCAACACGTAATAAGATATCGTTGCTGCACTTGCAGTCGACCTATAGATATGTTTTTGGTTTTGTTTCCAGTCGATTGCTTCAATATAAGTAGTTAACTCCTTGTCTGCTGTTGTAAGATGTTGGATTTAAGTGGCCAGTATCTCATACCTTAATCTGCTCTAATGAAATCATCTTGCGCCCCAGTTCTTCTTGCAGACTTTATAAATCCTTAAAACTGACCTCTGAAAACCCACATGCTACAGATAGAGGCCGAGTTGACTAAGGGCGATGAGATATAAGTGCATTTAATAAACCATTACAATTGATTAAGCATTTATCCCCCCGGTTATAAAACGATTAGTGGGGAGGCTAAACTACCAAATTTAAAGATTACAAAATAAGCTTCTGCATCGTAAAAACCCGAAAGGCGTACCTTGAGAAGGGGAAAAAAATCAATGATTGTGCATAACTGTTGATATTAATAAACACGTGTAGGATGAACTATGCATAAATATTGCACGATGTTAACCGCACTTTTGCGGAAGAAGTGTATGATGTCATCATCCGAAACAAACCACACGTTGAACTTGAGTTAACTCTAACATGAATATTTTGCCTCAAAATGATTTATATCAATTTGAGAGCCACTGCACTCTTCTACAAAACCAACGGGGGCTGTTGCCAAACAGAAGAGGGACAAAGGGTGGTCGACGGTTGCAGGCGCGCACAAGCTTGTGTGCGTTGTGAAGACTTTATCAAAATAGGCCTTTCTCATAACAGCTACCAAAGCACACACCTTACGGGTCTAGCTTGTTGTGTCCATGGTATTGTTGTTCTATTATTTCCTTTTCTGAAGAATTCTCTGTTGGGTTCAAGGTTTAACAAAGAAATACCTTGTGGGGTCCAGTGTTCACTTTGTGTAAAATACCCCATAAGGGCACTCCCTTAAGTCCACGCATTTGTCCAATATTACAGAGTTGTGCAGACTAATAGACGCATGATGGGCAGCAGACGCACATACTCGTATGCGTCACACCATCATATACAAAAAGGCGCGACAATCCCTCGTTTTGCCAACCAGTTGTGTTACAGTTTGCTTACTCGACATACAATCTTAACACTAATATTTCACTTAAAAAGCCATTGTGAGAATCGAATAGCAAGCTTATTTTGACTGTTATTGTTTGAGGTTTCTCCTGCAGAATTTTCACCGTATAAATAAACCCCAGTGGCATTCGTGCTCTAGTTCTCATTTTACAAAAAGATTAGACACATGCCTTTGAAATGTCTAGCGTTAAAGCTGCGTCAACCATGAAACTACAAAGACCTGGCGGTACTCATCAAATAGATGCTGAAGGTTTTCTCCACCCAGCATTCAGTGTCATGCTAGTGAGAGCATCTCCATGGAAATGTTTTTATTCTATCTTTAGCATGTTCATGTAAACAACCGATTTCAACGTTGAGTCCACACACGCACGCTAGGGCATAAAGGTCCTTTAATAATGCTTAAAGGAATATTAATAAATTTGTAAGAAAAATCTCGTCCAAGATCACAGATTTACATACAACTAATACACTGTCTGAATGATGAAGGTAGTAGAACACATCCCTTGAATTATTTCTGTCTGAAATGTAATATTTGATAAGAACTAATAAAGTTAGTATCCCGTTTGGAGTTTATCGCTCAGTGGGCATTTTATTAATGTTTATTTTGAATCGATGTCATACAACATGTGTAATCACTTTTTTTCTCGTGACCCAGATGTCCGATCGATCTCAAACTTCTACAGGTTTGTAAGTTTTTGTATGATATGGTAGGTTACATTAAGTGATTGCACTGCCAGCAACTGTTTTGTTAGCAAAAACCAATTGTATAATGTTTCTTAAACTCAAGTAGTACCCCTATCGTATTCCCAACAAGGTTGTTGCGCCATAGCAAAGCGTGCAAAGCTCGAGTCTATCTTGGTTTTAATTAGACAATCAAGATGGCCGACATGGACTTTGAACAAATTTCCCCGGTCTTGAAACCTATCTTGGAGTACCGGTACTTAAGCGGTGTTTTGTGATCAGCACGTCTTAAAAAGCTTCTCTATATTAAAGGCGAGGCATCAGAACGCACACAAATTTCTGCAGTCAGGATCGGTTTTTTTCCTGTCATTATTCTCTTGCATCTTCGATTACCAATGGAGCCAAAATGTTCACACAGATTTGTTATTGTATGCTTATATTGGGATACACCAAGTGAGAATACTGGTCTTTGACAGTTATTACCAAACGTGCCCAGTGCCTTTTAGCATAATTTTCTATACACATCTTGTTGATATGCCTGAAGTGATCGGGGCAAGTTTTTCTAATGAGTCTGGAGTGACCGATGGGTCATTGCATGTCACGATCCCAACTTAGTAATAATCTTAAGCATTCGTAAGTGGCAATTAATTTCAATAGATTTTCGATAACAAACTGAATGGTTGCTGTCATTATCTTCCCTAGACACTCAAGATTCTAAAATTCTCCTCTCATTTAATTGTCTTCTCCCATCCATCTTATCTTAAAGGATGCTGAGTACGCCCTTATTAGTTTATATCCCATTTCTTGAGACTACGCAGCAACACACCACAGTGATCTTGACCATACCCTCAAAACAACACAACTATTGAACCATCTTCAGTAAAGCACGCAAAATCTTTAGCATTCCTTGATCACCAATCTGGCTTCTTAGATGGAAGAGGTCCCTTCATAAAAACTAGAATCTTTTAAAGTGGTTGATTTACTCAATGTTTATAGGAGGGAATGCATCTAGCATCGGGCGCCAGAGTAAATACGCCTTATCTAATTATGCTTTTAAACGAAGGAGCCCCGCTTTATACTCAACAGTGAGGGATGCTATGGCCATCCATTACAACAAGCTAATTACTCCTCCTATAAACATGTTTTATAAGACGTTGTGTGACCATCAACTTGACCTCTGCCTACCCTTATGTACACGGATGCCATACGATATGGGGCACATTTATGTTGGTTGGTTTCTCTATAGTGTGACAAGCATTATCATCAAAACGTCTTGAGAAAATAGGAAGTCTAAGAAATATGTGGTGAAATTCATCTTGGGAATAATGTCTTCAAAAAAAGAATTGTTTTTTTTCTTCTTAAAACACCACTTGAATTCAGACCAACTATAAATGCAAGTAGATATGAATTTATTATAAGGAATTTAATAGCAAGTTTGGTATTAACTACTTCATCAGATACAATGACGTAGTTGTTGCTTTACGCATGCTCATGCAGTTTTATATGCAATTATAATAGTGTTTTAGTGGTACCACCGGTCATTGTTTTATCTGTCAGACTAACGCGGCTATTTTATTTTTTTATTTTATTTATTTTTTTTTTTGGGGGGGGGGGCGGGGGGTGGATAGGTATAAAAATAAACTTTAAATGCAAATGACTTGTGTAAAAAATTTCCAGGGCTGCGTGATCTACGACGCGAAGAGCTCTTTAAACAGTATACAGTTTCAGTATTTAAATCCATCAGTAAAATACGGACATTTACTTTAGGTGGCGATCATCTAGTGACGGTAAAAAGAAAAATGTGGCAACAACATATCGCAACCTACGTCACTCATACAGATAGGGGGATACAGAGATTTAGAAATGTACACGAAGAAAAAGACATTCTCCTTATCGACTGACTTTGTATCCAAAAGACATCTCCAAGATAACTTGATTGAAGCTAAACCCCGACAGGAGCAGTGTCTGTTTTGGATGCTCTCCTCCAGCTCTCTGAGGACCCTGCTAGAGGCACGGCTAGAGAGAGGGGTGGATAGTTTTATTCCTTATACTCTACCTCCTCATAGGGTTCTCTCCCACAATGACTGTAAGGTAAATTTGATTTATTTATTTACCTAGTGAACAATACCTCGGACATCATCCAATCAATTGTGGGTTAGGGAGTAATTCAGCGTGCAATATTCTTAGGGATTCTAATATATAGGGGGGGGCTAATGGTAACCGAGGCTAGGGTAGGTCACGTGACCTTCTGGAGATTATTGACCGGACTTGAAAGCAAATGGGTAATTGTGGGCCTTGGACTTGGCATGGTTTAGACACTGCCCATTGACCTCTTTATCCGAGTATAATAAAACAACTATGGACTACATTCAGGGGGTTAATTTAGAAATTGCTGCTTCAGAGCAACTGCGCCATGTTGGATTCTGAGATGGGGTTATGGGCCATTTCATATAAAGCTGCCTTAACAGAAAATATTGCTGAGCAAAAATGTCTGCTGAGCGAAATTGAGCAGGATGCCAGTCACAAATTGTACGCGTGGCATGGTAGTTTTGGATGGTAACCTTATAAGCAACATTTTTGTTGTGCTTAGCTACTTTTCCTGATAAGCAGCTCTATGAAATTGGGCACAGTTCACACCTTGAGAAAGTTACTCTTACAACAAGTTGCTCTGGCAAGTGTGTTTTATATAATTTGTTATTTATATGATAACTCAAGTCAATAATGAATTTTTTTCTCAAACAACCCATTTCTATACTAAAGAATTATGTTTAGCACGCCTGTAATCCGAGTTTTAAGATTAAGTACTTTGTGGTAGATTCTTCGATGTACGACTTATTCCCCGAGAGGTTGTTTTTCAGACAATATTTTTCGAGAGACTATTATAAAGGCTTGAAACTTAGCCTATCAAATAATTACTCAGGATTAATTTTCATAGATCAATTGGTGGTAGATTTTTCGAGGCACAACTTCTACGATGAGATATTGTGGGGGGTTTTCAGACAACGTTTTTCGAGAGACTATACATGCCTATTACTTATCAATTAATTATTCATGATTTATTTTCTCTGCTATCTGTTTACCAGAAGTCCATCTGGTGCAGCCATAAAGTAGCCTTTTCGTGGTGAGAAATTAGTCTCCGATCCATACGCCCAAAGTTCCCATTATCGTAAGCCCTTTTAGACTAGGGCAACTTGCTCTCGGCATGCAGTGTATATACCATCCATCGTCGATGCTTCTTTATGTGTGAACTTAGCTCTCTCGTATTTCACAAGACTCTTTAATCAGTGTATTTCACACGTTTATGTCAATTTAGCGACGTACGTCCGTGTCACGTTTAAAACGCGTGACCTTTTTGTCGAGTGTCCCGGTTTTTTGTAATGCGAGACCGCCTAACATCAGGCGGCTATAATAATACCAAGGTGAGGGCTACACCGATAGGCAAAATCAGTTGCCACCAGGAGCATGTTGCCACCTACTCCTGGGGCTGAAACAGGGTTTCCTCATTCAAAGTTTGTAAGGTAGGCATGGGTTTCATTGACATAGGAGCCTGGCTGGTAGAGCAGAATGCACTACCTTCCCGACCTTTTACGAGGCCATGAATGGGATTCGAACCGTTACTCTGCCGCTGACAACACCAGAGCTTGTGTCTGGTGAACTCGACCACTCCGCCATGACACGCCACAAGTCCATTTGATATCCATTATGGTAAAACTGTTTGAGTTTCTACTTTGTTTAATTTTGTATAAATTTACAAAGCTATGTACAGCTTTATTAAGGCAAATGTCTTAGACGGTTCGAATTCAGACTCCCCATGGTTTATTTGTTATGTTCATCTTCAAACCCATTTGATGATTTTCTTTTCTAGCACTGTTAGTGTAACTTATACTTTTGTTCTCTGCAATTTTTGTATTTACTATAATGCACAATTATTGACATTTGTATGTTTAAGGATATTTAAGTAAAACAAATACAGCAAAACAAAATCAAAAGAAATTGATGCTGTACCAGATTTTTAATCACTTAAAAAATAGCACATCATCCCCCTTACTTTAGAAAGTGTAACAACCTGTCTTGGCAGACTCAATTACAGGTAAACAGGCATGCCAATACTCCGTGGAGGATGGTATCAGTTGCCAATTTGCCAGATTGGGTTACTCTGAAATGTTTTCGAAACGTTTTTCCAGCTGGGGTGAAGAATTGTGAAGCTAAAGGGAATGAAATAACAACTTTGATCAGACTTACCCCCACTTTAGATGGGTGTTCCTTCCCAAAAATTACGATTGCACACCACCACTTGAAGATTGATCCATTTCTCAAACAGGTGTTTCTACCCATTAGTTTCGCCCCATGTAAAACATCTTCAAGAGGTAGCAGAGGGTCCGGGTGGTAGTTTAAAATTGGCCAAAACATCCTCATCTGTGTGGAGTAAAAAAAACGAGAAACACTTTGTTTTAGTAGAGGGAAATTGAAGTTTTAGGAAAGATATCAATCAGTTTCGCAAACCAAAAACATGCAGAACCAGTTCCTCATGGAAAAAAATCTAATAGATTGCTGTTAATGTTTTTGAACCTTTGAAGTAATTACGTTTTTTATAATTTGTTCACCCCCTGAGATGCGATTCGTACCCGTTGTCACTTCGCTAAATTTAAGCGTGGATGGATTTGACGTTCTTTTGAATTCCGCCACAGGTTTCTTTTTCCCCAGCAAGTAGAAACTTTCCCTTGTGGCTTTTATGTTTTAGTTTTGTTAATTTTGCTCATGAATCAGCCATGTGACAAAAACCAATAATATGACTCTATACCTTTAAACATTAAACATTGTAGTATTGAGAAGCAATGGTTTAACATCAATGTGTTCTTAAAAAAATACGGATCCATAGGTAAAGTAATGTTTTAACTAAATTGGGATTTCACCTTGAACTAACTCAATAGGAAGCGGTTGCTCTTTATGTTATTACAGAGCAGTACAAGCAGACATTGGATCGATAAAGAGATGTATTCAAGACCCTCGAGACCACAGTATGGGTTTAACAAAGATGATGCCCTCCCAAGATTGCTTAACTAGGATACCATCATCCCAATTTGATGGTACAATTATTTTTTGTTTTTCTTCTGAAGGCCAAACCTATACTTACATATCCCCAAGGGACTTTTATTTTTTGGAAACTGAAATTGTGGCTGATGAATCAGGAGTGGAAAAAATGGTCTGTTCGTGGTGTGTGTTTTCACGAAACGGTGTAATCATTGATATACGTCTGGGGATCAGACAAAATGGCCGTTGTGCGATGAATATGGCTGTGGGTTCGTTAGTCTATTGGTCACTTTAATTATGGAACTGGAATTCTTGTTACAGAATTCCAAATTGCGAATAAACATCAACAACTAAAAATTCGGTTTTTGTTATTTACATAAACGAGGTGTTTCGAAAAAGAAGAAGGAGAAGATGGTGAAAAGGAAAACAAGAAGAGCGGTGTAAAAGAAAACAAGAGGTGAAAAAGGGGGGGGGGGACGGGAGTAAATTTATGCTACTTCCATTTCTGTTCCCAAATTCCAAACTGGATTTCTTTTTTTTAACTACAAAAGCAACGTGTTCGGAAGAAAAAATAAATAAAAACATGGCATGGAAAATAGGGGGGGGGGACTCAAACAATCTGTGTTCAGTCTATGTTCGGCTGAAGCGTGAAAACCTAAAATCCGAGAAACAAACACCCAAGGAAAAAAAAGGAAAACAATAAGAAGAAAAAAACATTGTACGGGCCTATTTACCCCAGTTAAGGGAGGCGTGTTAAAAGGGTTTCAGCCCTATAGTATTAACATACAATATCATCCTAGCATCCATCCGAAGCCCACACTGTGTAGTTGAAGACTTCTAAATTCAAAGTAGCAACCGTAACATTCGTAAAGCCTGACTGCAGTGTTGCTGTAATTGTACGAATGCATTAATGGGACTTATTTAATGGAATTATTCAATTATAATGTAGACACTGAATGGTCATTGTGCGTTCGTGTTGCGAGTGACGTATGTGCGGCACCATAATGTAGCCCGAGCCCTAAATGTAGCCTGACCTAAATGTAGCCCCAACCATGTACATTTAGGGCTCAGGCTGCATTATAGTGCCGCACAGACGTACATAGTTTAGTATTGTTGAAGGCTGGTCTGAGTGTGAATGACAAACATGGAATGGTGAATAAGTTCCCAGAATCGACGTGAGGATTAAAAAAAAAAAAAGTCGCGTATGTTTTCCCCAAACGTTTTTTCGTTGACATTTTTGGAAAAATAAGGGTGTAATGATGTTATAGTTTCCGGGTGTAATGATGTCACAATTTTCGGGTGTAATAATGACATCGATTTCATTTCTGGTGCTTAGCCTTTCTGAATTATGTTATGTACTGATGGCAAGATTGTTGAAACGCTAAAAATGATTCTGACTGTCTGTTTTTCGACAAGCGAAGAAACAAAAATATTACAAGAAAGATGATATTGGTTTAAGTAGCTGCCACAACCGGTTTTTAATACGCTCTTTGAATGAATATAATGTAAAAAGGGTTTGGGGCATTGCATGGTGAGGTATCAATAATTCTATGTTTTTTGCGGTAAAACCATGTGTGATTATAACTTGCCAGGTAGATTATGTTCTTTTAAGAACTTGTCGTCCTTCATATATTACGTATACGTTATTGTCAAAGGATGCCAGGAAATGTTACATATTGGCCTATACCTTGTTTTTCAGAAACATCAAGCAATTAAATTCGTCACGATGGGGAAACACTGGTCCTTATAAGCCACGAGACATGCATACTTAAGTGACATTTAAGTGGACCTGGAGTATTTTCCTAATAAATTGTTGGATGAGAGAGAGAGAGATTGAGATTCTCGGATGTTGCTTTCAATTCGTTTCACTCCTGCCTGGGGGGCTCACCTTTTGAGTGTCGTGTGGCTGACACAACAAATCCACAGCGCTCTCATAAATGTGCTTCATTGCGCATCATTGCACCCCATTGCACTCCAAGCATACACAGCGTGCAATAGGGTATCTCCACACTCAGGGATCTCCTCGCGTGTGATAGATATACACTTCGGCTGCTGTGACTTACCTACCCTTCAATACACGGCAATCTACTTTTAGCAAGGCTTATGTTTAAAGCTTCAACCTTTCTTAAAACCAAACACTTAAAGATATCATTTCATTTTTGGAATCGTTCGATTGTTTTAATCCAGTATAACTATAGCTAAATACCACAGCTGAGAAAATTTCATTTAAAAGGGTTGGTTCGCTTGTGAGATACCACCGAACATCTGGACGGTTATGTCCACGCAGGAAGAATAGTCTGAAATTGGAATACCCGATCTGAGAAACGTTTATTAAACAGTTTGGTAAATTTAATTTTACAATACCTTTCTCAAATATTGTCTCTAAATTTGTTGTATAAATCATCAGCAGCTGCAGTGCTTCTTAGACCAAGAATGTTATAATCGTGGATATTTTTTTTAATATAACCAAAGTTTGGATACCCTCACTTTAAAAATGTGTGCTTTTTATTATGGGAATTGCATTCTTAACAGCCACTTATTTTATATAGTTTATCAATTAATATTTGCTTAAAGAGTTACACAACACGTTTAATTCACCCAAAACTAAACAGTACATTAATGTTCAAATCCCCCCCCCCCCCCTTCACTTTCAAAAATAGGCTTTACCCATTTTCAAACTCCATCGAGAGCTTCACATTTAAGTTGTTATTGTTTTCTTTTTTCCATTTAAAAACGACGGTATTTAAAAAAAAAGTCGCATAAAGAGTAGAAATGAGGCCACATGCATTTTGACAAATCGTCCTAACGTTGCCATTCGGGAAATCAAGAACCCCTTGTGAATTGTAACGAACGTGCTTCCCTGTAAAGTTTCGTACATACAGCCTTGATCACACAATCTGCTTGACACACTTGCATTTATACACAATACTAATAAGGAGTTTCTCTCTCTCCACAGTTTCATATAAAACAAAATCCAGTGAGAAACTCTTTTTCCAGGCCGAAAAATTCAAAAGGTCTGAACATTGAAGTTCAGTTCTATTGTACATCCTCTCACCTGGTAACTCGTGACGGTTAGGCCTCTAACGGTAAAACGAGTTCTATGTCAATTAACTCGTGAAAAACAAAATGGAAATGCGCATGCTAATTTGATGCAACCATATGTAAAACCTTTTCATATAACAGCAATTTAGCAAGGGTCACTTGCTTATTTTAACATGGTTGCGAAATTTTACAAAATGCACATCGTATGAAAGTAGTAAATAAAGAAGGGTAAATTTGAGGATATTTCACTAAGGAACCTGGACAGTCCATACTTTGTTCTTTCACACAAAATGAAATTTCACGACCATGTTAAAATTAAGCAAGGGACCCCTGCTAAAGTGCTGTCGTGTGGAGAGGGGTTGGATGACCAATGAGGAGCGTGCGCGTAAGTCCGCATTTTGTTCTCGGCCATTTACTTTTGGCTTTATAAAATCACTCATCAAGACTCTTCAGTGACTCCAAATTTCATTCAGAATTATATCATAGGCAACAATTACGAGCTCCGTAATATGGATGCGAGTTCAGATTCAAAGAGAGAGATGAATGCACCGATGTAAAACAGCAGTAGGGCTACGAGGTTACGGTAAATGCCTAACTGAACCGCGTTTGGAAAAGAAATGTAATAACAGTTTGTGATGATCGACGAGTGTGACTTCATGACATAATCTACTCATTTGGTATGGGCTGACCTACATGTAGAGAGTCTGAACAACCTGTTCCAATTAACTAAAGGACACTCTATCCATACTAGGATGTACCTTTGTCTCGAAACATAACAGCCTGGGGTGGTTCGTTTTCTGTGGCACAGCGTTCCGTCTCCTACCTCTCCCTCTTTTTGTGAAATTAAATTCGTAGCATCAAAATGATATGATTTAGCAGTGCTTCAGTAAGGTGGCATCTGAAAAACGTGGTTTTGTAATCTGGTCGATCAAGTTACAGTAAATACTCAAATGTTCTCGGGTTTCGTGGCAGAAGTGCTCACCGAAAAACACGCCAAAATAATTGCCTATTCCACCCAATAAGTGAACTATTCGCTTGACATGGCAGAACACTTCCATAGGACACATTTCTTCAGATTTTCGATTGAAATAATTGTTGTTTAGAAAAGCACGGTGTTTGAGGTCCTTATTATTCGAATTATTTGTCGAAAGTCGCCTGTTATCGCAATTTGTAGGAACTAAGACGCCATTTTGATTTTATGCACTCGTCGCAGTTGCTTTCTTTGTACAAACATCACGTGCAGTGCTGTGACGTTTTCTTTAAGAAAAAAGAAGGGTTGGTGATTACAGTAACAGATTCCAAATAGCTTTAAGGTAAATGCGTACCAAGAACATTATACATTTATTTTATCAGGTCTTGCCTTGTAAATGTTTAACATTTCTTGTTTCACGAACCGGAACTTGGGTATTAAGGTAAAGTTAAAGTCGTGCAAAAAGTAAGAAAATTTTTATCACGGTAGTCCTATTCAGGCTAGTCTACAGTAAACGTAAATTTTTGTTTAACCAACCAGCTAAAACAATCACGGTAAGGCCTTAATACCAAAATAAGATGTTTTTAACAGTGGGTGAACGGTAGCCTTCCTGTATCAGATTTTACCCATAATTGACCCCGTGCCCTGATCCGTCTGGGTCAGCCTAACTCGGGTACTGGTTAACAAATGGAGTTTTATCTCAGATTTACGTCAGCTTGATCCATTTTATGGTTATTTCGACAACTTCTCGGTCAGTCAGACCCAAATCGGTCAGATCCCTGGGACCCGTAATCCGGGTCAACTCTGACCCGTAATCCGGGTCAACTCTGACCCGGAAGCTTATAGGTAAAGGTAAAATATTGTATTGTACACATATTCCTGTTTAAACAAGATTCAATCATACTGATTACTGTTGATAATACATCTAAATCTGACTTTGAAGTCCTTATTTGCTGGAGATCTTTGCAACTTTTCACACAACGTCCCTTTATGGGAGATATCATATTTCTGCTTCTTCGAAATCCAAACAGATATTATCTCCTGGGAACACTCCAAGTCAGCTACAGTTATTATTTTGTAATTGACGATGATTGCCCGGATGCTTTATGGCGGGAAAATACAAGGTGATCATTGTGTGCAGACAAACTGGCAACAGGAAAAACTATCGCTAGACAGGAAATTGTGTCGGTGTTCTTCAGAAGCTAGTTAAACATTTACAAGAAAACCTTTGGAGCTATACACCTCGAAGTAGAGGCAAACTGCAAAGGCGACTTTGGCTATATTAGCGTTTTCATCCAATTGTGGGATAAAGGGAGAGTGTATTGGTAAAGTACGCTCTGCATGGATCAATGGCATGGGAGTATTTGCACAACCATAAGTCCATACGGACAGTAAAGAGCAGAGTGTGGGGACAGTACACAACCTCCTTCTCACTGATCTACTTACAGGGTGCTTTGTAGCCGATTCTAGGCATACAATCGATTTCAAATCTATGGAAAGAATTCCTTGTTAATACTATATAGATCAAGTTATGCATAGGAGCGTTTCGATACAAACAACTCTTTTCTATGATTCTTTAACAGTTTAAAGATGGAAGCAAAGTTGACATATTGCAAGCGGCAGTCGATATACTGAGGTGCCGTAAGTTAATGGGCGGACTTTAACCTGACTAGCTAAGACCGACGTAAGGGAAAGTGGGGCGGTAAATATCCACTTTAAAACAACCTGTTAGGAAACAGAATTTTCCAATCTGCGCTTAGGGCGACTAGACAGCTGGAAAATTAATGAGGTTTGTGCTAAAGGGCTGATTTGATCGGATGGTTGCTGGAAACAAGACTTTGAATCTTAACATGAAAGGCCTGGGAGTTTAGCCACAATGTAAACACACTTCCAGAGCGGTAGATCAAAAGATAACACTATATATGTAAAAGAACAATTAAGTGTTTCCTAAAACAAACATGTGCTCAACTTTTCTAGACAAATTTAAAGAAAGGCAAAAAATAGTTTATGACCTGACCTTTTGACCCTAGCAGGATCTTTCTCGAATGCTAAATGACAACACACAACACAACACAGCAGACGTGGACAGGATAAGTATAGTTTAAAAAAGAAATAGCGGAGAAACTGTTTGAGACTTCACAGCTACACCATTTTACCCAACAATTCACAAACAGTAGATCGCCTGGTCTTAAAAGCTCGCATTTTACACCAAATTATTCCCCTCTTTAAAATGAGTTTCAATCTCGGCACAGGACTTTGATGATTTCACGTCCACGACTTCTGTCTCAACATAATTTCTCAAGATCTCTAGTTCGTGTAGCACGTGTGGGTGTGTTTGTCTGTTCACAAAAGTACACATGACTTCTGTTTTGCATAATTTTGCGCAAAATCATTGAATACATCGCCCTATAAAAATTACAAAGCTTCCGAACATGGTGTCAATTATTGGGTTTGAGTTGTAGTCGGACTGTCCAACAGATAATATAGAAGTACACATAATAATATTGAGCCATATAACAATATTCATTTGAAATACACACACAAATGAGACAGTAGTTTTCAATTCCGTAGAAACAGCAAATTGACAAAGCATATTTTAAAATAAAATTTATGTAGAGTGGTTTGTTAAAAATGAACAAAAGTAAGCCACACACTTTCTCAGAAAAAAAAATCAAATACATAACGTGTACAGAATCCATAGTGCGTATGACGATACTGATATAATATAGCGCCCTCATTGTTTCGGTTAGAAATTTAGAAAAAAAATTCAGCTCGAGCTTATGCTTGGGTAATTTTGAAAGGTCTCGAATCCTTCTTAACAAATCATCATTAATGACAAGCTCCATACCAATTCAGGGAAATTAGTTTGGATAAAAGGCTTTATTTATTTATTTATTCCGAATGTAGCAAAGAGAACGATCTCTGAATGATAAGTAGCTTGTTTTAAAGGCACTGGACACGTTTGGTAATTGTCAAAGACCAGTGTTCTCACTTGGTGTTTCCCATCATAACATGCATAAAACCTGTGGAAATTTCGACTCAACTGGTCATCGAAGTTGCAAAAGAATTCTTCCATCAATGAGTGGGGAATTACCTCTTTCTCAAAAACTACGTTACGTCAGAGGGAGCCATTTCTTACATTGTTGTATACTATCAACAGCTCTAACATTGCTCTTTACCGAAGACATTTTTATGCTAAAAATCATTTTGTGTCCAGTGCCTTTAAAAAGAAGAGGGAGAATATTACGACTTGACAGAAAAATCGTCTTGAAGTATGATTTTGATGATGATGTGACCTTCAAGAAGCAAACCTTGTGTTTTGACAGGCACCGGAGTCTTATGGGTTGCCGGGTTGGGTTACAATTTAATATCATGATGGCCTGAATCAATCAAGAACTAGGGGTTCATAAACTATAGCTATAGCTAATGATATTCTCTGAAATCGGAGGAAAAACTTCGTATGATGACAACAACTCATGTCTGTAGAGATTTCATCATTAGTTCGTGTGAAGGGGTACAGTTTCGTGGTATCATGGTTTCACCATGATGTATCGATTCCTGACGTCTAAAGTGATGCACTTGTTTTTGTTCATTGAAATGTATATGTTTACCTTGGAATCATAAATGAATGCAAATCCCAGTGAAGCAATCTGATCATTATTTGGAGCTAAGCTATGGTGCATTTATCATTATGGTATATAACATTCGGAAGGACATGTGTACTCACTTTAGCCCATGAACCGTAAAGCACAAAAAAATGTAATCAGTTGAAGATGAGAGGGGATAAAAACACAAAACATAAAAACCACCCACATTCGTGTTGTAAGTACGGGGCAGGATGCGAACCGGGGTTCACAAAACTGAAGGACAGGACAGAGACCGATCTGCTAAACTATATAATTGTTTTAACTCATTGGGGACGGGTTCAATGAGAACCCAAAAGAGGAAACACGTGTACTGTAGCTGCAGGATGACTATGTTTTTAAAATAATACAACAAATTGTGAACTTGACCTTTTAAGGCTCGCAGTCCCTTAACAACATTCATAAAAAAAATGTCCTTGTGGAGTACTCCAATATTCTGGTCTAACAGCAAACTAAATGAATTAATTATGGTCATACTAGTTATTAAAAGAAAAAAACGCGCTTGGCTAATTACGCATAATTATTTCAATACTATTCCATATAGAGCCACGTACGTTTTACAATATATGGTTTTATTTTAATTTGACGTACATGCTCTCCATACAACTAGACCTGTCAACGAAAGACCTTAATCTTTAAGTGCGCCCTCTCTTGACTTATGACGACAAGACATTATGCTTGAGAGATTGCAACTTATGTGGCTCAATCCATTATTATGTCAATAATATTCACATGCTAAAATACTTATATGGATGGAAGATGTGATGTCGTATATACGGACATTTTAAAACCATTATTAGCCACGCATTAACTGTTGAGATATCTACTTTATTAACTGTTTACGTGTTAAGAAAATACGGTTTGTTTCTGATTCATTTTTTTTTTATTATTATTATTCTGATTTGGAGTTTATGTAAGTTGGATGTGTGTTCGGTGATAACTTATCACGAACCTCGGTTGTATTTTGGCAGGAGAATTAGAGCAGTCTGTTTTCATGATTTTAAACCTAGATGAGATAACCTATTTGTTATTCTGAGAAATTTGGAACGTGTTTTGAGGCTTACAAAATGGAAGCGGATCACTAACAAACAGCTGTTTTAAAAAATTATCATAAATTCGTGGAGGAGTTTGACATTTTATTTCAATTGCAATTTATTATAACTTCAGTGTTGCTTTTTAAAGTCACACATAATGCTTCTTTTGTAGGCAATACTCAATCACATATAATAGCAACTATCACCGATCGGAAAGTGTAATTAAGTGCAAGTTTGTTGTAACTTTTGTTTTCCAAATTGACATTGTAAAGACACACAAAATTATCATTTAAAAATCACTTTCACGTGTTTGATGCACAGTCTTTTTTTCTGGGGTAAAATGTGATTTTTAAGATGTCAGATAATAAACCACAAGGGAAACTGACTATTGGTAAATTGTAAATTATTTGATGTAGCCCCATATTGACGATCTCCCTATTTTTTGTTTTCATTTTTGTTTTCATTTTCATTATTATAATTTCAGTGTTGCTTTTTTAAAGAGACACCTAATGCTTCTTTTGTAGGCAATACTCATATAATAGCAACTATCACCGACCGGAAAGTGTAATTAAGTGCAAATTTTTTGTAACTTTTGTTTGCCAAATTCGTCATTGGGATCTCTTTAAGCATCTACTAAAAGCCATCAATGACGTCATCTGGCCAATGTCATCACGTCACCACGAGGGTGCGCTGTTTAATGTCAAAACGCTGACAGTTGTGTAGATGCTCATTTAAAGGCGTATCAAACAATGGTTTTTTTTCCAGTTGACACTTTTATTATTTTGCGTCATTTATTCACCGTTGTCGTTGCAGCTAATGGCGTAGCCTGAGCCGTAGCCGTAGCCAAAGTGTCGTATGCAGCATAACATTAACATAAAACAACATGGCTGCTCAATGGCTGCTTAATAGTTAGTCATTACATTTTTCAGTAACAACTATAACTGATGTAGATAATAGATTTTTTTCTTCAAGTTATTGTGCAAACGGAATTAAACTAAACAAACAAATAAACAAACAAACAAACAACAAACAAACAAACAGACAAACAATCAAACAAACACAACTTTGTGAAGAGAATGTAAATTCATAAGTTTTCCTTTACATTGAGTCTAAAACAATAGCTAGAAATATAAAAATGGGAGTTTTTTTGACTAAAAAAAGTGAATTAGACCAGGGTATATGTCTCACTTAATACTACTATACCACAAATCTACCATCAGGCAGAAGACATTCTCCGTAAATTCTATTACCTCGTTCTAAAACTGCCTCATTAATGAGGGCCAATTCTGTCAATCAATAAAAAGATTATGAGGAGATCTGGAGATGTCAAAAGCTTCTTCACTTCACATCAATCACAATCTGGATGGAAGCCCACTGCATTGCCAAGACAAACCTTTTCTTCTTCAAGAGTGAGCGCCTTGCTACAAAGACACTCATCTTGAGAGTTGAGACTCGCATAGCAAAGGTCACCAATGCAGTTTGGCCAAATTAAAATTGTAGAGATATATGTATCATGTGAGATTTAGTGCATTGACGTTATAGGGGGTCTATACTTCCCTCGTAAGCCGTGTGCAATTCTGAACACTCCAATGGAGCAACTTAATTGACTTTTTTTTACGTCGAATATGCAATTCAATTCATTCAGAATACAATTGATACAGCTACTGTGGAATTGTCAAGTAAAATTAATTTGAGTGGAAGAAGTGTGTGTGAATATAACTTAATTAAAAAAACGGCGAAGCCAATACAGAAAAGAGGTTCAGCGTTTGTAGTTAAGGGGTCTCTGAACGTTGTTTTTTTCGTTTTTTTAATTCAACGAATATATAAGTAAGCAGGTCAGAGTTGATTGTTTAGCGGTTTTCAAGAAGACTTGTTTGTGTTTTCATTCACAAAAACATTTTTTTTCATGGATAGTTCGTCCTGAAATTTTCTTGCTATGATTAACAGATACTCCTTAAAAAACAATATTGTTTCATTTAATGAATATTTTCTCGTCTGAGGTTCAAATATGAATCTGAATTTATTAAAGGAACACGTTGCCTTGGATCGGACGAGTTGGTCTTTGAAAAGCGTTTGAAACCGCTTGTTATGAAATGCATATGGTTAGAAAGAGGTCTTAAAATGGCCGACCGTGTTAGTTCGCAAAGTAAAACGAAAACCACGCAATTTCGAGGCAAATTTGTGTAGATCATTGTATTTTACTTTTACAACATCTTTCTAACTACATGCATTTCATTAAAAAAAAACGGTTACAAACGCTTTTCAAAGACCAACTCGACCGATCCAAGGCAACGTGTTTTTAGTGATGATGGAAATCATGTTGTCGTAAAATCTTCATTGTGTCAGTTGATACCCTTATGATTGTAAGAGAGGCGTAGGCATTTTGTGTTCTGAACGAGAAGTTATTTTTTTGTCCTGAAATTGTCCTCCTTTAATTTACAGATACTCACTTACTAGCAACATTGTTTCATTTATGAAGATTCTCTTCTCTCGTCTCACGTTCAATATGAATCTAAATTCTTTCAGAAATCCAACTGTGATGAGGGAAACAATATTTTGGTTGAAACTTCATTATGTGACTAGAAACCTCCATGACACCTTTAAATGATGATAAGAGAGGCTTGGGCCCATGACTGGGTGTTTTTTTAGTGTGCGTGCTGATGGTTGCGGTATCATGCTATCCATTTCACTGAAATTAATTTTGTAAAGATGATTTCATCTTTCTTTATTAATTTCTTTCCGTGAAGTTAAGCGGAAGTGGTTTTGCATATGAATACCCAATGATATATAAAACCAGTCTTGTGACTGTATAAGGTCTGACTGTATAAGGTCATTCCGTAAAATTGATTATGTACGCTTTACAATTCATAACTGACTTTCACTGCATGAAAAGGTAACGCCCATTGACAGTATGCGTGGGTGAGACCCCCGCCGTGTATTCTGCACTTTAGCCGACCGGGGTCGGGCCAGCGAGCCAGCGAGCCAGCGAGCCAGCGAGCCGCGGGCATATCTAAAGCGAATTACTGCTTTCATACAAACCCGGAAGCTCGTCGATCTGCCTAGCCGTGCACGATCTGTGACCATCCCTGAAATGTCTTGTGTGCCCACTGATGGCAAAACTTAATTTTGCTGGATGATGATGCCTCAAATTAAAATAAAATACTCCTCCGTGGTATTTATATTAGATAGACATCGTGACATGAGATTGGAGGAAGGAGGTGGGAGGTGGCAGATTTAAGGAAAGCCGTCTTCAAGTGCCTAAAAAAATCGTAACACGAATTCGGATGCTTCAATTTTGTCACAACTTTAAATTTTTTGCTCTTAGTTAGAATGATTAACTCACATTTTTTCGCAATATATACGAACAAATAATTTATTTCTTATAAATTATAGAGTGGTTCATTGAGCTTTATGCAGCAATTATGATAATTTGTTAAGTACAACATAAATTGACAAAATAAAGTTTGTGAAGCCAATATCTGTAACTGCCCTTAAAAATACTTGGTCTGTATCAAACTTTACAAGCTGGCTAATAAATTAATATAATTTGATATAGTAGAAGTGATCTCACATAAAATATGACATCGGTTATACGTAGATCATGTGATGCTGTACAAGGAGTATTTTAGTTTATTTAGAAACACAATGACGAGGTTGACTTTAAAACCTATCCCTTAATTGTCTTTTAAGTGCTTTGACAATTACTTTTATTGTTTTATCCTTACTCCTGTAATCCTTTCCTTGTGTGCGTGTGTCGTCACTGACGGACAAAGGTAATTTCACTTCAGACAGACACAAACTATTAAGTGTCCAGTGAAGTTATTTCAATAAAGGTTTAATTGAATACGAGAGTCAAAATCTCATAAAGCGTAATCAATCTAATAATGCAAACATAATAATTTCGAATCAGCCAACAAACAGAAACAATTGGTAGAAGCCAACTGTAATTCATGGCCACTCCTTTATTAAAAAGACAAATAATGTAAAGCTTTTTTGTAATTAACAACACATGGTTCGGGCTTTAGAAATGGCCTTAACTCATCAGGTACAATCTACGTGAAGATCGACAATCATTAAGCCTTGCTTTAGAGGTGGCGACAGTAACTCATAAAATAATATTATCTCGGATTGAATTGTTGTTTGCTGAACAATCTGGTTAATCAAACAATAATAACAATACTAACTATTGTAAATTTATACGAGGATTTGTGATTGAAGATGATTTTCTTTTAAGAGAGTGTAAAGATAGTTATGGTGGTTAAGAGATGAGTTCCTTAAAGGCAAAGTATTCCTCTGGTTTTTTTTTAACCATACGATTGTTTAATTTATATAATTATAGATAGGGAAAATGAAATTCAAAAGATGGTTGCGTTTTTTGAGATATCGCTGACAATCCGGATCGAATGTGCCTTCGTAGGAAAACTTAATCCTATATGGAATACACTCTCTGAGAAGCGCTACTGCAGTAACGCTTCTCACACTAAATTTTGGGGCAGACAAACGGTTATCTTTTTACATGACCAAATTTCTTCGAAGTAAAATGTTTTTCTCAAAATGCTTCATAATTATTTTTTAGAGCAAGGTTTGCCACTAACCAAAGGTTTATTGCCAGTAATCTTAAGAGTGATTACCTAACGTATATCCTTTCCTTTAATGTTGTTCCATATATCATCGCGGGAAGTTATGAAATATGGGATTGTTTAAGGATCCTCTTGTTTATTTACATAAGAGTTGTTTCTGAATGATAGTAGTGGAAACCCCATATCAACCAATCTTTCGTTTAGTTCAGGTAGTACCTTGCATAGTTGACTAAGTTCTAGAGAGCTGTTAGAGTTATAGGACTATATGTATAACCAGCTGAAGACATTTTTAATGTGCATCCATAATAAGTTCATGAATAAATAATGAATATATTGGATTAGGAAGATTGCAGTCCTCTTTGGGGAAGTCACCCACACAGATTGTGAAACTCCATCCCACACTCTGCCAGGCAAAGATACTGTAAGAGTTTCCACAAATGCAAACTGCTCAACCACACCTCTATACCTCTATATCAATCAATTATTGGGGGTTTTATGTGAACTACAAGAGTTGTCGAAACTGGGCGTTCATTTTATTTGTTTGTTGGGTGTGTTTGTTGTTTGTTGTGGTGTTTTGGGTGTTGGTTTGTTTTTTGTTCTTTTTTTTCTTCCAAAAGTTTAAATTTCAAGCATAGAATTGAATTAATTTGCCACATAAATACGAATTTTAAAAAAAATTATCGAAATGTTCTCAAAATTGGACTGCCCAAGTGGCACTTCGTCTTTTTCAAACAAATGTGAAAATATCAAGACGGATATATTTGTTGTGTTAAATGTGCATAAATACAAATTATTTTTAAAATTCAAATGGAACATACACATTCAACTTTCAATACATTTGCAATAGCACTGTTCAGATCCCGAAGATACAAAAACGAAGTCAACAAATTGGTGATCGGTAGTTATGACAACAATATTGGTATCCATGACGTTGTTTTGGGCACTGATGATGATTAAGTTTCACGGTCACTTTTCAAGCCTCAAGATGAGATATTGCTTATGTCCAGTCAACCAATCAAGTACAAATAATCGTGTTTGCGTGAGAATTTAATTCCATGGCAATTGAGAATGAGGTACAAATACGACTTGTCTAACTCTCTCAGAGTGGTTTGTAGTTGGGCTAGGAATTGCTGATTTCCTGTCCACAGTATGCCCCGTAGGTGCATCATCAGCTATCATTGACTGAAGAGTCCTTGATACCTGGAGTGGTTTGTCGAGTACGCCAACAATGACGTACCGTGCTGGATTTTATCGTTCAAGTTTTGCCTCTCATACAAGAGCAAATTAAATACCGACAGATTGTAGCAAACTGTACAAAGATGAATATACAGCAACTGGGTCCAAATTCATAGGGCTGCCTAAGCATATAAAGTAGCTAAGCACAACAAATCTATGCTTACCAGAATAAGGTTGAACCAGCTTAGATAATGCCATGTACATTCTGCGACTTGTATCCTGCCCATGTTTGCTTAGCAGAAAAGTGTTAAGCAGTATTTTCTGCTTAAGCAGCTCTATGAAATTGAGCCCTGACGTGCTTGTGTGTTGTTTATCAAGTTTCCTTTTCAGGCAATCTAATTAAAAATTGACACATTTCATTAATTTGTGGTGGAATTTAAAGAGGGTGGACGTTGGCGTAAAGTAACGTGAGACGTAATGGTATGGTTATTACCTATGTTTGAATGTACTCGTCGCACATGGGCAATGATGCATACAATTTGCAGGTCAGTAACAACTTATGTTATTTTATTTTTGTTGTGTTTTTTTGAACCCGAATTGAAAGTGCATCCATCGTCTCGGGAATGTTGCTAAAGTTTTCAATCTAAATATGACGCTCATTTTGTCAAAAATCATGGGTTAATAACTTCTTATCTATTACTTATAAATAAAACGTAAGATATATATAAATTAATTTTCGTCTGCGTTTGTTAAGACCAGAAATTAGAGTTTATTGTGGTTTGAACCCGAGCACTTAAAATGTTCTGCCCTGACTTTCCTGGCCTCGGCCTTCAGGGATATCCGCCCTTCAATATGCATTTTGTCCATTTAATTCGGATAATTTAATTTAAATGGCAGAACCCTATCTGCTCAAACTGATCACGAAATAATTATCAAAATCACCAATGATACGCGATGTGTATATATATAAATGTCTACAGCATCGCTGACAGTCACACCAGTTGCTTCTCAGTTTATTTTAAGCCGGTTGTTGGAAAGAAGTAATAGACGCTGATCGCAGACGATTTCTGGATATCTAAATGAATTACTTTGAAGAAGAAGAAGAAGAAAAGGGAGCTCCGGGCACATTGAACATTGTTTAATGAGTAACTTGCGCTTATATGGAGATACCAAAATGTTATCCATCTTCATCTATCCCTGACAAGGCAAATTAGACAATCTATTGGTAGGGGAAAAAAGGAGAAGATTGAGGCAACCCACTCGACGCAGTTATGGCGAACAATCATGCTCACAAAAACAACTGTCGGTTGGATTGTACGAATTCGTCTTCTGGGAAGAACTCAAAAAGGGAGAAAAGGAAGAAGGAAAGGACCGTGTTTTTTATTGAACCGCCGCCCCCGAAAGAAAAGGTGAGTTTTTTGGGGCGGGAAATCTAGCGTATATTTTCATTACGATCCACGCGTCAGATTATGACGTGATAAACAAAGTATGTATTTTCACGAAGTGTTGAAGTAGTAGTTCATAATGATAATAATATATTTGTGTGTGTTTATAGTACCGTTTTCTCCTTGAGTTTACCGTTTTTAATGGCTGCATAAACTCTTGAGGTTATGAATATTTTAACGCTCACTTGACGATGTGTGTATGCTTCATTGCACCTGTAAGTTAGTTTCCTATTGGTTTCGTAGCATTCTGCGACTGGGTGAGATACCAGAGTATAGAGCCTATCTATCGTGTGTATTTGTTCACCGACGTTTTGCTATAGCTCCACGACGAGCAATATATACAGCACCACATAGTGGTGGGAGATAGGAACCGTAATTGAATTAAGAGACATTTACATGTTGGCCAACTCCTTGTTAGTGAATCGGCACGTCTTTGTAGAAGAACCAGTGTTTGCACGGAAGGGGTGAATCGCAAGTCAGACGTTTTGACCAGCCTTTGCTTAAAGCAAGGTGGACTGACTGACCTGCACTACTATCTTGGTGTGGGGGTTGGCGTGTGGTGCCCGAAGGATTGCACATGATGATTATCAGACCACACGTCCACATCTCACCAACACACATCTTCGTCATCTATCAAACCGCAACCTCTTTCTCAATCTAACACCTCCACCGTATATAGAAGAAAACAAAACAAATTGTATACGCAGAAAGCCAACGCTATCAAGTTGATTTTATATCCGATGGAGAGACGACAAGCTATGGATAATTAAGAATCCTTTGGGAAAAGCGATCAATTTAACAGCGATATCAACTACAACCTACAAACCCCAAAACAGCAAAACTCGTTTTGAGATTGTGTCACCACTTTTTGCGAAAGCTGAAAGTTGCAGGTTTGATATCCATCTGCACGGTCTACCTCACTGATCAGAGGAGGGAACGGGAGGCTACGCTATACGCACGTATCACAACCCCGACCTACGTCAATAACTCCTCATTCACCGACAACATTTGGACTTATCAAGTTGGATTCCTAGCTGGGAGATGGTGTTTGTAGATTCTAGACCCAGTTTGGTGTGACAAGGGGGTTTTAAAGACCGAGAGGGAGAGAGATGACTGATGAGGCACCGGTGATCACTGAGAAACCCTTGTATTTGAGAACAATTCCTCATCATAATCGAGGACATGGACATGGACATGGGGGTCACGGAGCGAGAAGAATGTCTGTAAGTTACCACCAAATCAGATTGCATTTTTACACCAAATCAGATTGCATTGTGCTTAGCGTGACTAAACAAACAAAATACCTTTATGCCATGACCACATCACAGAGGAAAAGTGGTGTTGTCTTGGTTTTTGATAAATGTTTGTTGAGGGATCATTTGTAATAATTAGCGGCGTTATTTGATTGCTAATTGAGTTTTAAGCGTTCGAACAAACATTCAGTAATGTGTTTCTGTTTTGACAGTCGATATTTTAATCACATTTAATATTTGTCTTGCATAATTTGGCTATGTTGTTATGCGAAGCTGACCTTCAGCTATCACATACTGCCCGATTCCAACACGTAATTATCAATACTGGAATTAATTCGTTAAAACTCAACGTGAACTCAAACGATAGCTGAGATGCTTAAGCTTGAATCAATTATAAACAACTCATTATTTTTCAATTTCAAAATTTAATAGCGCAAAGTAAAACTTGTAACTGAATGCACAAAAGTGTACCGACTCCCGAAGTACTTTTTTAGAGAGATATTTATAAAAACTTGACTTAGTTTCACATTTTTTGTTATCACAAATCGCTCAAAATGTCATTGCTGGTTTGTGTATTCATCTTCAAAATGCCCATATGTTTCCAAAACAAATATTCAATTTTTGCCCAGTACGTTTCGAGACAAGCTAAATTCTTTATCAACCCAAACGTGATTTGATGCACTCGTATGTTTAAATTCAGTGTGACAGATCGAGTTTTTACTATGAGTGCTGGGAAAAAAAACATCTTTGTGAACTGGAAGCTTCGAGAAATGTAAACAGAAAAGGGAAAAGAGGTAAAAGTGGCCACGATCCTGATTAATTTGTTTACATGCCGTATGACAAATCTAGTCTTGTCACTGGGAACTTGCGCGCTGTAGTAGCTGTGTTCCAGCTCAGCCCCTTCTTATAAAATTGATGTCATATTTTCATAATTTCTTAACAACATGTGGGATTAGTTTTTGCTGCTTCGGTTGTGTTCAGTGACGTGTATACAATGTATTGCAATAAAAAAAAACAGTCATTTGTGCCGAGAAGGGGTTTGACCATTTGAACGGCATGTTCTACTTTTTCATTTGATTAAGTACCCTCATGTGTTCTGATAGTAGAATCAAACTAAAGATCGACCTAATAATAGAAGATTCCTGAGGCAAGACGTGCTATCTTCCTCTGGAATCTTAACACCAATGAGAGCATTTTCAATGGTAGGATTATTAATGAAGGAAACAAAGCAAGCTCTGATGGTCGTGTCTTACAGTGAAAGGTTTGCTTTTAAAGAAATCAAATGTTAAGTTGACCGACGGGGGGAATTCGATTTGCATTAATGCTTTCTGAGAATTGTACACTTTAAAGATCAGTGGCTGATTTGTCAATAAGACTCTTATTTTCCCTCTGTACTTTCTAAAAAAGAAAATCTATCTTAAGAGCAAAGCCATTTCAACAACTGTTTCGAATAAAGACCAGTGGCTTATTTGTTGATACAGCAAATTTGTTTCCCTATACTTAAAAAAATGAAAATCCATCTTAAAAGCAAAAACATTTTCACAACTGTCTTGAATTATGATCAATGGCTTAGTTGTCGATAACAGCTCATGTTTTCCCCCTGTGCTCTCTAAAAAAGAAAATACTTCTTAAAATCACATTTTAAAAAGACATTTCCACAACTTTTTTGAAGAATGCATTTCGTACATAGTATACGCAAGAACTAGTTTTGCATCTGTCCAATGTATTAATTATAATAACAATCTGAAAGCTGATTAAATTTTGATTTTAATCTACAACTGTCCATAGAGTATAATGTCTCAAGACAGACACCATCCAATCAAAATTACATTGTCCCTTAAGAATTAGATTATTATTTCTTACAAAAACAGTTTGTAGGATTGTGTCATCCTGTTTATAAATATTAAAGGAATATTACTGATTATCATCAGCTTATATTTGTGACATACACACGGGGGGCAAGCCTTCTTTTTTTTCCCCCTCCAATATTGGGGTTTTATGGTTGGCATTACGCGTGAGTAATCGGTGTGTGGTAAAGCAGGTGGTGACCGTACAATGTTTTCATACTCGACCGGTTCGGATTGCTTTGGGCCAGACCGACTCAGAGGAAATATTTGCCCCTGCCGAACGGGGCTGATAAAACTCCAATGAAATATTGCCCCCTCGTTGGCGTTTTTAGAAGTCCCTATAGACCGATGCTTCGCAAATTGTTTGGGTTTTGCTGTTAATTAACATCGAGGTAGAGTAAGGATTGTTGTTTTCGAATACGAGCTGGAGATATTGGATTCTACATCAACATGGTATTCCTTTAAAATTTGACCATCTGTTTACGATTGTCAAATTTCAGTATACTCGTTTAAATAAATCATTAGTTAAATTCAATCGTGATCGTGACCCGACATACTAAAGTCGGGTTGCAATCACAATATTATGTGGTTTTATTTAACCTGCAAACCTAATTTGCAAATATGTATTTAAATAATAGAGTTCAAGGAGATAATTGTGTTTGGTTGGGCGCAGTTGTAGTGACAGTAGACGGCTTGTCTTGGATTGGCGGATTATTTGGTCATGGTTGTAACATTCTAAATTGAGATCTAACTAGATTAGGGTTTGATTGTGTGTATTCTGGGTGACGACGGGGCATGTCATTAGGGACTTTTACTGCACAAAATCATTTTAATAACTTTCATTTGGTGATCAGAGTAACTTATTGTTTACAGGGTAACAGTAAAACTGAATAATACGCACATTTTGAGAGAGAAATAAAGTTTAGTCATGTTACTTTATTTGGTCGATCGGGACTTAGAAGGCAAAACAAATGTACAGATGTATGTATTTTGTTTTATAGTTATACCATAGAACTATAATATACCACACAACCTGATCTGAGACAATGTTATTGGAAAACTTTTCGCAAATTTACATTCATGTCATAATTGATTAAATCGCGATAGGTAAACACCCCAGAGATATTTGTAGCCGATATTTTCAATTTCTTAGTTTGGATTCTCAATTATTGATACCTAAACTAAACATGTTGTCACATGGACACCATGTGGACATGGACACCATGTTGACATGTCTGCGAGCCACTCAAAGTGTAGCCTGAGTCATTAATGTATATACAACGGGTTTACAGTGTAGGGCTGGGTATAGGATGGTCCTGGCTATATATTAAGGTACTGGGATTTGGATACGGTTCTTGTTTACCTTAAGTACAGTGTTTGGGCTACAAAGACGGGGATTGGGCTACATTAGGGTACATGTCTATGGATTTGACTACTTTTAATCCTGGGTTACCTCGGGGTTTGGGCTACAAAGTTGGGGTTAAGGCTACGTTAAGGTAGGCTCTACATGGATTTGACTACATTAAGTTCCGGGTCCGGTTACCTTTTAATAAAGGGATTGGGAATACATGTAGGTTTGGGCTACATTAAAGAAACTGGACACAATTGGTAATATTGTCAAAGATAAGTCTTCTCACTTGGTGTATCTCAACATATGCATAAAATAACAATCCTGTGAAAATTTGAGCTCAATTGGTCATCGAAGTTGCGAGATAATAATGAAAGAAAAACCACACTTAATTGTCACACGAAGTTGTGTGCTTTCAGATGCTTGATTTCGAGACCTCAAACTCTAAAATTGAGGTCTCGAAATCAGATTCGTGAAAAATTACTTCTTTCTCGAAAGCTACGTCACTTCAGAGGGAGTCGTTTCTCATAATGTTTTATACTATCACTAGCTCTCCATTACCCGTTACCAAGTAAGGTTTTACGCTAATAATTATTTTGAGTAATTACCAATAGTGGCCACTGCCTTTAACGTGCAGAGATATGGATACATTTAATCAACCTTTACCTTAGGTATAGGGTTGGAGCACTACATTAAGTTTTGGACACTAAGGTACAGGGGTTTTGGCTAAGTCCTTATCATGGGTACTTGGTTTGGGCTACATTTAGGTTTTGGTTACATTAACGTACATGAAGTCGGTTACATTAAGTCACGTATATTGTACCTTTGGATACAGGGTTGGGATACATTTAACTGCAAGCTGCATGTAGTTGTTTTTACACACGTAGTACAATATTTATATTGGTCATTCAATATAATTATCTGGGACTTTTAACATATGGCGTCTGTCAAAATATACCCTCCCTTTTAGGACAACATACGGTTTATAGAGAGGTCGTTTATCATCTATGAACACATAGAACATTCACATGGTGTGTAGTATCATATACGCCTTTATCAAAGTGATTTCAACACAAACATGAAATCCAAAACTTAATCTTAGTTATTTTACGGATTGATGGTTATTATTATTAGAGCGCTCGGCAGTTTGACGTTAGAAAAGGGAGTTCAATATACCGACTTTCAAGAGTACAAGCAGGTGGATTTTGAAATGAAAATGTGTCCCGTCAAAATTAAACGTCTTTATGATGTTTCCCTTCAAGACGGCTTAGCATAAAATCGGACTGATATCGTGGTTTTGTTCTCCTTTACAATGCATGAGTTTCTTTTTGCACATAACTTACAATGCTTGCACTATATGCAAGGTAGTTGACATTTTTAAGACATGCATAAAACGTTAATGGCCTGATCGTTTTGATTGGCGACGTTTTCGAATGATTTATGACAACACAACAAGCAAGAACATGTAACTAAGTGCAACATAAGTGGTGAATTGAAAATACCTGAATACATTAACAAATGTTTGCGTTTATACCAATGTCCTTTTGGTTGATAAGCAGTTTGCAATCAGCTCATTCTATTTTCTAAATCTTGCAGGTAGGCCAATAAGATACAAGTTTACGATCGTGTGATCTAAACATGACATATATTGATAACGAACGATACGATGTTACTGATCCAATGCTCATTTTGAATGCCCATTTAAACGCCATATAACTTTTATGGTGCATTTTCATAAAAAAAAACACGCAAGCTAAGGTTATTTTGGTAATTGTCAAAAACCCTCACTTTTATTACAAAGTAATGCATAAATTAACAAAACCGGTGAAAGTTTGGGCTGAGTTGCTCATCAGAGTTGCGAGTAAATAATAGTAAAATAAACACCCTCCTTACATAATGTGTTTTTAGATGCATGAGAAAGGCTTTAGGCCTGAAGCCTTTCTCAGATTCAAATTCGTTGGTGAACAATTATCTCTCTCTCTCTCTCTCTCTTGAAGTACCTTGCTTCAAAGGGTGTCGTTTGTATCAATCTAATATCAACAGCTCTCCATTGCTCTTCACCATATTAGTTGTTAAGGTCATATATCAACAGCTCTCCAGATTTAAAGTGTTCATATAAATAAAGATATATATAAAAAGTTCATGTGAATGTTGCAGGTACATGTACATTTGAAGCTGTGTACTTTATCTGTCAGGTCGCTTACGTAGTTGAATTGCAGCACTAACCACTTCTATCACACATAAAAAATGGTTTCATCCAGCAATACTTTGCATATATAACAAAGTATTTCAACTGGAAATGGTTTGTGCGCACTGAATGCTATAATATTGAGTGCAAATGATTAATGTTGCAGGTACATGTACATTTGAAGTTGTGTACTTTATCTGTCAGGTGACTTACGTAGTTGAATTGCAGCACTAACCACTTCTATCACACATAAAAAATGGTTTCGTCCAGCAATACTTTGCATAACAAAGTATTTCGACTGGAAATGGTTTGTGCGCACTGAATGCTATAATATTGAGCGCAAATGATGATTTTAGAGTAGCAACTGACACATTTTGCACAGCATTTTGCTCTGCTATATACAAGGTAAATCGTTCATTGACACTATTCTTAGGACTGGTGAACACATAACACTGTACGGTTGGGATACATCCGTCTTGATACACCCAAACCACACAGTGCACTCAAATAGTGGCCACCATCTCAAATAGGCTAATAGTGACATGATAAAAACTGAAGAGCTTTAGTAAAATAGTTGTTTTTGTGGAATAAATTATGCATGGAGGTCGTGGTGTACTCGTGAAAGACCATTAGTGCTGGTGGAGCCGACAACACCAGATGCATGAACTGGTCGCCTTTCACACAACACCCGAAAACAAAAATTGAATGCATGTTCGCCCCCAAAAAGACTAAAATCCACTCTTGGTATGAATTAAAATTCCTCTTAAAACAGAATGCAACTTTGTTTTCAGCACTACGAAATTGCCACTGTCGTAGTGCTTTTCTACGGGGAATTTGTTTTCTTGTAAATTGATTATAAAAGAGAATCATTAAAAACCAAATTTAATCAGCCACATAGGCCTACTGATAAATCTGATTGATCAAAGAAAAAATTGAAAGGAAGTTTATCTTTATACTGAGGTTATCATATAAACCAGTATCCAATTGTCAACTTAATACATAAAACAGCCGTCAATTCTGATCTGAGTTCACCATTATGAAATATTGGGATAATCTTTATATTTGGATCACAAAGTACACAAACACTATCTAATTTTCAATCCTGAAATGACATGTAACAGCCGTTAAATTGATTCTCAACTCACCAAACAAAACATGACAGAACCCTGGGTGAGAGAAAACCAAGGTTTTAATACAAAACAAAAAAAACCTGTCTGGCCGGCTAATAAAACAGCGAACCACGAAGCTGTGATGGGTGTTTGTGTGCGGCTGTTTTGTTAGTGTGAACTAGACGACTTCTATTCAGCATACAGCACTTAGGTTGTGAGGATAGACACCTGAGTGACTGATCCAATGACACATACACGTTAAGACCTTTTCTCAGATTGGCACAAACTAATGTACATTATTAAAGGCACTGGACACTATGTGTAATTATACAAAACAATTGTTAGCATAAAAAAACTTAATTGGTAACGAGCAATGGAGAGCTGTTGATAGTATACAACATTGTGAGAAACGGCTCCCTCTGATGTAACATAGTTTTTGGGAAAGAAGTAATCGCTAACTAACTAAACAAATTAAAGACTTCTGCTCTGAAGTCTTTTATTATGCATATATGAAACAAGGGTGTTTGTCTTTCTTTATTCTCTTGCAATTTTGATAACCATTTGAGTCCAAAGTTTCACAGAGTTGTTAATTTATGCATATGTTGGGATACACCAAGTGTGAATACTGGTCTTGGACAATGGACCCTTCCCATGAAATATGCTAATCACATACACGCATGCGTACATACCCTATTGGTTGGCAAACGCCATAGAGTTGTGCACTCAGCAGACGCGCAATCGCGTCTGCGTCACGCACCCATTAGCCGTGTACAAAACAGCGCGATGTTCCCTCATTTTGCAAACCAAAACGTTAGTGCGCACGCGCTATGTGCAATTTACATATTTCATGGGAAGGGTCTATTACTAAACGTGTCCAGTGCCTTTAAGACTTGTCTTAGATTGGTTAATATTTCTCTACTGGATACAATCCAGCTTCAGCTGTATGTTGATAAATCCGATGACTTTTTAAAGACTAATTTTACCCACAAAAAGCGTTGAATACTAATAGATGGACTTTTTTTAGCGTTTGGAATGTTGGAATATTTTGGTTTGAATTGATTGCTTAGATTTCGGAAGAATTTGTAATATAACGAGCATGATTTTTGAATACTGTTTATTGGCACATGTGATGTATTTATGTTCGCATGTACTTTGTTGGAATTTAATTTTGTTGAAATATTTAGAAGAGCGATGATATCAAGAACATAATGTTCACTTGTTAAGGCAAAAGTATACCTTTGGCTTTTGGAACCCTTTGATAAGTTTCATCCTATAATAAGTGTATATATTAACAAGAAAAAATTAGTCTGTTAGAGCGGTTATATCCAAGCTGGGAAAATAATCCGCAACTGAAATGCACAATCTGATAAACTTATCTGACAGTAACGTTTCCCCAGGTTCAATTTTGGGGATAACAAATTATATCTTTTTGTATATCCTCTTAAAGACAGTGGACACTATGAGTAATTACTCAAAATAATTGTTAGCATAAAACCTTACTTGGCACCAAGTAATGGGGAGAGGTTGATAGTATACAACATTGTGAGAAACAGCTCCCTCTGAAGTGCCATAGTTTTCAAGAAAGAAGTAATTTTCCACGAATTTGATTTCGAGACCTCAGATTTAGAACTTGAGGTCTCGAAATCAACCATCTAAACGCACACAACTTCGTGTGGCTAGGGTGTTTTTTCTTTCATTATTATCTCGCAAGTTCGATGACCGATTGAGCTCAAATTTTCACAGGTTTGTTATTGTATGCTTATGTTGAGAGATACACCAAATGTGAAGGCTAGTCTTTGACAATTACCAATAGTGTCCACTGCCTTCAATACTTCGTAGTATTAATGATTTTCAAAATGCTTTGTACTGTTGAAAGCTGCTGTATAACTTCTAAACCAAGTAAGTTTTATTGGCATAATTTTAAGAGTGATTACCAAACGATCTCCCCTTTAAGGGGTGTGTACGTTCTGCTTACAAATGAGTCGATGATTTTACATTGGCTTTGTGAAAGAAAGAGGACAATACCGTCACGTGGAGAGTTGAATTTGTCTTCAGGCTAGGTTTCTAACGACAACGGTTGTAGGGAATGTTCATGGTTCACCCCACATGTACTGTACTTTTAAAACTCAAAGGAAGAAATTGCCAAGATCGGCTCAGTATAAAGGTTCAATCACTAGGAACCTAGGGTTTCTATAGAAATCTAAGTCAAAGTTCATATTATAAGAGTAATAGGCCACAACGGAAACTGACTGGATACATTTTAAACAATTTTGGATTGAATAAAGAGAGCACCACCGCACGCAAATCCGGAGGTCGTTGGTTCAAATCCAACTCTGGAATTGGTTAAACCCCAATTTTTTGAATACATGTACATACATTAAATGCTTCCATGAAATCATAAATTGGTGATTTGATAAACCCATCCTTACGGAAATCTTCACGAATAGTGAGCTTATTATTTACAAATAATGTTTTAAAAAGAATAGTCCAAATTTGATATCATCCTTTTTCGGATGACCAACATTTCCAAACCGTGTCTGGTGTACACCATATGCTTCCCCCTTATGCATGCCAAAATTGACTACAAATTAATTTAGAGCTGAGTCGAGCTCCGTTTTATAAGTTCAGCTGACATTTCTACAGCGGATATCGGTATGGTATATCTGTAATTAGGGAGAGAAAATGCAAAGGGGCGAGGAGCCTGGACAGTAATGAAGAAATCACCAATCACATGCAGGCACGGTTGTGGGAATGGAGGCTGTGGCTTCATTGCTTGACTGATCATAGGGGAAGTGTGGTATAGAGCTACGCCAACTAGTTATGACTTAGTGAATGGGGATGTATTTTCATATAAAACAGGGTGTAGAGCCTACTTAAATGATGGTCGGGGAACTTTGGAATAACATTTTCTTAATCAAACTTCAGATAAATAAATTGAAAAATACACCTTGGTGTTGATACTGGGAATTACTTATACATGTGTAGTTGAGATTCAATAGTAGATGTTGGGTTTTATTTACTCTGTGCTATTTCGAGGAACACACAAATATCAGAAAGGGTGGCCTGTAAACCAGAGAAGCAGATCCCAAAATCTCATTCATTTCACTAATTGATTATATTTTCATCTGGATTTGATTGTGATCTGTAAATTCTATTCGCCTTCTTTACAGAATAAACGTATGAACAGCAATCAGTCTCATCGTATCCCTCATTTTGGCCTCAAAGTCTGACACAAAAGCTGGACAGGGGCAGTTACGATTTACAAAAAGGTGTAGCAAGTGTCATTTTATATGTGTACAAACAGACCCCTGCCAACGATAAAATAATAAGAATGAGGTAGAACTCAAAGGTTATTAAAATCACACAAGAGTAAACATTAAAACTAAAACTAATCCAAAACTTGACCAAACAACACCAACTAACCACCATCAAAACAGAAAGCAGTGACAACAGTTTTAAAACCCAAAACAAAAAGACGTGGTCCCAAATGATCCCCAAGGCCCAACAAGGACTTAAAACCATCTATAAAGCCAAAAATAAAACTAGGACCAAAGAACATTTTTAAGATGGTTCCTTGATATACGTTTCACTTTTGATAATCCTAAATGACATACTTTGAATAAATTCAGTCTGTTGATTTGACGAATAATTCCTCGCTTTGCATAATCGGACAATACCTGGTTGGTTTAATTGCCTTTTCGTGTATTCCGTATGATCATTTTGGGGTAAAACAACAACAAAACAAAACACAAAACTATGACTTTGGCCTTCAGTATTCATGTACGTAGATAGAGGTTGACATTCGAATAACTAATTAAATAACAAATGTTTGTAGTAGGCAGTACCAAGCCATGCATTGCGTTGTGTGTTGTGATACAGTATACATTTATCATTAATATGCTTTTTATTAAATCTGATTAGATGAGCGAGTTCAGAGCTGCACCGCTGCTGTCGTGTACAATGTACAGACCGATTTATATGTTTTTTATTTACCGCTCTTACTGAATCCAAAAGCTCTGCTCACCCGACATTTTGTCTACTTTTAATTGGTTTGCTATTTTCGAAAATTTAGAGGGGGAGGGATATAGTACTTATACAAAACACTGGGGGGAAAAACGTTTTGTACGCGTTATAAACAAAACAAAAGTAGTTTCACTGATTTTACTATTTTGTAGAAATGTATTCTCACTGATTGAATTTAAGACTGATTTACCTAAATATAGAAAACGTACCGGACATTACGACTCATTATACGATGCACTTTACCAATTGAGAGATATTTATGTCCATGTTTGGAGTAAACATGAGGTTGTCAGATTTAGCCAACTTAGATTGTAAAGACAGCCTAGACACAGACAAACTGTAAAGAAGGAGACAAGACAACAGGTAACAAGAAAACATTTATAAAACTGGGCTGCTTTGAGAGAAATGTGTATAAACTAGCAGGGCTAAAAGCGAATGGCGGATGACATTAATGTAGGAGCTGGGCTGACTATATATATAGAATTATCGAGCCAACGTTAAAAAGAAAACAAAACCATCGGAAATTGTAGTGCACCTCGAGTTCTCTAGGATTTACAACAGGTAACAAGAAAACATTTGAACACAGACTGGGTTGCTTTGAGAGAAATATGTATAAACTAGCAGGGCTATAGCAAATTAATGGATGATGACATTAATAATGTTGGACTAGAATGACTATTTTGTCAAAGAGCAGGAGTTTAGTTAGACTTGATTCTAGTCCCGATCTCGTGCGGAAGGTCCTTAAGCATACATGCCGCCGTCAAAATGGAGCTATTGTGGTCCCAAGAATGGAACAGGTTGGGGAATGCAGAGTTTTCTGAGATTGGCACGGGATTGGGACTTGAGTCAAGACTAGGGTTTATTAAGCCCACGGGACAGTTAAAAACACATCAGCCTGGTCTGATCTACAAAAATATAGCTCCTTGCTTGATACAGGACACGTCGTGTTGAAATGTTAGTACAGAAATCAGCGAGGGGAACGCCTACTATAAAACAAACATAAACATCATCCGCACGAAGGAGTATAAAGTTATACAGCGAGGAGGAGACGAGAGGAAGATGCTTGTTTCTTAAAGGCAGTGGACACTATTGGTAATTACTCAAAATAATTATTAGCATAAAACCTCACCTGGTAACGAGATTTGGGAGAGGTTGGTAGTATAAAACATTGTTATTTTATGCATATTATGTTGAGATACACCAAGTGAGAAGACTTGTCTTTGACAATTACCAGTAGTGTCCAGTGTCTTTAACCAGGTTATGATAATAGCTAGCTGGACGGATGAACATGACGTACGGTGAGGGTATTGACGAGAGTCTAATGCATACTTTGATACCTCGGGGTGTAGCACCCGTTGGAGGATTTACGTAGTGAGAGTGGTGGAAGTTTTCGTTTTGCGTAAAACCTGAGGGGTGAGTTTGTACGGCGAGTTGGATAGCGCAGTCATGGCTAGCGCGACATATGGATGCCTGGGGGTGTGTCAGAGCATCAGAGCTTCAGTCATAAGGTGTGACGAGCCATCGACGAATACACAGAAGCTTAATGGGGCTCTTTATGTGTTAATGTCATGACATCACAAACGAAAGGAGTATTGAATTTGGCCATCAAGGTGTTTAGCCACGGAGCATTTATTTGACCATACAGCAAGGGTTTGAGCACCCCGAGCAAGGGTTTTAACCATACACCAGGGTTTTACCATGAGCATTTACCATCGAAATTTCAAGAGAATTATGACAGAAAAAAACATAATTGTTGCACTTTAGTTTGTGTGCTTTCAAATCTACATTACAAGTAAGATTTTACGGTAACAATTATTTTCAGTAATGCCTGTATATTGCTTTTAATTCGTTAACGGAAAGTATCATTTGGTCGGATAATCCAGGTGCTCCCCTGCGTTCAAATTCCACGCATTAATTTGTCATTCTGATGACGACATGCAGACGCCTGGGTACCAGATCGTCTTTCAAAATTCATAAAGCACAGACGACTTGAGTGAAGTATAATTTGAACACGTGGCCTCAGATTATACCATCTGAGCTATCGAATCTCATATGGCTGGCTGTTCGTCAATAAATTAGTATTGATTTATGTGCACTAGTCAGACGCCCCTAAACCCAGTTCACACAGCCAGGATCAACAATGACTTCAGTAAATGGGGGAAGCAGGTCCGAGAGAATCATTGATGTCAAATAATTGATCATTCTTTCATCTAACTTTGAAAGGCAGTGAAAACGTTTGGTAATTGTCAAAGACCAGCATTTGCATTAAAAATTTAAAAGTCTGTTACAATTTGGGCTCATTGGTCATCGAAGTTACAAGAAAATAATGAAAGAAAAAAACTTGTTGCACAAGTGTGTGTGCTTTTATATGCATTTGCATACAAAGGCTTCTAAGGTCTTTCTCATATTCAAATATTCGAGTGAGAAATTTCCTCTTTCTCAAAAAATTACGTTTCTTCAGAGAAAGTCGTTTCTCACAACGTTTTATACTACCAACAGCTCTCCAATGCTCGTTAAGCCAAGCAAGGTTTTATGCTGATAAACATTTTGATTAATTACCAAACATATCCAGTACCTTTAAATGATGTCCCCATCCCAATGAACACCCGATTGACAGCACTTGCTGTCAGGTTTTTCGCACCGTCACGTCACTATTTAACATAATGAGAAAGGGCTATGAACCTAAATTAATATCCCAAAACATGACCGCCTGATGACCGCAGTCAAAATGAAAAAATATTAACATGAAAATGATTGCGTGTAGATGCTTAATCCTTCACCAGATAATAATGCGAACAAGTCAAGCTTGACAACACATGGCACATGGCACATGGCCAGCAAAATGGTAATGTTGTTACTTTAACACAAATAGAACGAAGTCTTCACAAAATTGGCCTACACTCTCCTAAATGACTTGTACAATAACGTAGACATTCTCTGGTACATCATGCCCAATTAACATGCAGTGCAGTCCTTTGTAAAAGTAAAATGATAACCAATATCAAACGCAGGATTTCAGCTATCTGACCACAGAGGGCGCTCCTATAGCCCCTGGATACGGATTTGTATTATAGATGTACTTAATTATAGCGTGACTAGTTATCCAAATTGCACACAGAGTGCCAATTAAAAAATATAAAAAAAATGCGCTCCCAATCGCTGTACCTACAACGTATGCCCGCCTCTCTGTGCATGTTATAAATGAGCACAGTTTACATTTATGCCGCCGGATGCTGTCGATCATTAATTGTTGATAACGTACTCAGCAGGCAAAAGTACTGAACGCTGGCTGGTCGCATTAAAAATTAAAGCATATCTTACACTCGTACATGAGATCATTTCAATTTTATCAAATAGACGGAAGTGTTTAGGCTGCGTTTTCTGTAAACATAACCCGTTTGGCGTAGCGCGACCTTGGAGTGGGCTGGAGGAGTAGCTGGTACGAAACTTATATGTTCATTTATTCACTATTGCCATTTCATTATATTTGGTATCCCTTTTTGCGACTGAACTCACGCACACTTTTTCAGGTTGTCATGAAGACGAGCAGAGTATACTGTTTGAAACGTCGAGACCAGACCGGCTCTTTTCAGAGCCGACACACTCCCACAAAAGAGATTTACACATAGTTGATACCCACACGTTTACTCTCCCTCTTTATCATCACCATGCGGAGCTTCAAACAATACTTGCACACTTATAATTTAGTTCACTGTGAAATAATATCAGTATGTAATAAAAACAACAGCAGTGACACCGTGAACACACGCAAAGGTAAAAGGGCATAAGTATCTTGATTGGAACTATCTCTTATGGGAGCCTTTCGCAGAGACCGTCTCACGAGTCCCTTCCGGGCCTGGGCCACCATCGTCTTGCTTTGTCGTCATGACCTGCTCCAACCATGCTCCAAAAAACACGCTGCTTCAATACATTTTCTGGGGTTGCATATATGCCTCTAAATAATTGAGGCCAAAAAATTATAATGTAATTGTGGCGTGGAAAACAGGAACTACTGGCGTTCAGGGATCGTTGTTTATTCTCCACTTGGTAAAAAAGTACTCAGTAGAAAAAATATTCGGCACACTGGGACAAATGAAACTCATTCCATTTTAGTTATTTTTTTCTGGTCAGTTTTTTTTTATATTCGTTTTGGCTTCTTTTTTTAGGATATGGTATATTTGTTTTCTGTGCTGAAACAGAACTTCGATTTTTTTTTTGGTTTAACTTCAGTAGTCGTAGACATTTTACGAAGTATTTGGCACACTGGAACAGGTGAAAATCATTCCATTTTTGTGAATGTTTGTTTTCTATTCAGTTTGTGAATACTCGTTTAGTCCTTTTTAGTTAGGACTGTGTTCATCCAAAAGCGCGTGGTAATTGTTGCTGCATGTTTCTGCGCTGAAACATAACTTCAATTATTTTTTATTTGACTTCAAAAGTCGTACACACTTTTAGATTGGCTCTTTGGTACAATCGAATGCTATCAATCAATTATAACAATGTCACGCTTCGACTCTGTTTAATGACAGTAGGCGACAGTTCTTTTTTAACAGGCAAGGATTTTGTCACTTTGTGAACAATAGACAAAGGTCTCGTCCGGCTTTTGACTTTTACTCGTAGTCATTATTAGTACCGTTCCTACATAAAATTTAATAACCTTGAATAATTTAATTAAATACTTAGAAATGTACTGGTATTCGTCGTATCTTTGTGTTATATTAATATGGATTTTTTTATGATCATGTTTACCTGAACATGGATAGTTCAAAGGCAAGGTGTACATTTTGATCATTCATGAAAGTAATGGAAATACCAAACTTATTTGGTTAGGCATACAGTTGCTTTCGATAGTGTAAAGCATTTTGAGAGTTGTCACTTTGAAGTAATGTGGTTATGGGAAAACATTAACAGTTGTTATCCCCAAATCCAGACATATGGATTCGAACTGCCTTTAGCCACCGGGGCATCTCGGTGATCTACTGTAAGTTGCAATTCAAAGTTCTTGGGTTCGTATCCCACCCGAGTGATTCGCCAGCGGATTTGTGTTCACAGAAATCGGGAAAGTAGAGTATAAGGAGCTTAAAACACATCGGTTTGTGAGGATAAAAAACATATTTATTTCTTTATCCCCTATGGTATAGAATTGTCTTTTATTAATATACATTCCACTAGTGGTATTTGTGGGTACATGCGAGGAAAGAGGTTGATACTGTGTAGGAAAAAGCCTTTGGAGCGCTACGGGTGCCCAGGTTGCATACTCCACAGTGAGCTGAGAAAGATTAAAGGAATGTATCGTCCGCATGCCCATGCACGGTACTAAAGCGCATTTTTAGACGGTTATATAATATACCTTTATCATGGTGCAGCCATCTTGAACTTCTCCCATTAATATCAATGTTACCAAACCGATGCTGGAAGAACGAAATAGTCTGGTTTCTATGTGCAAAAATGTTTATTGGCATTCACTATTGTTATTCGTCTACGAGGTAAATGACCAAACATGGATGCAGCATGTCAAAGGGCTATTGTGAAATTCACTGTATAAGAACTAATTATTATTTTAAGAAGTGGTAGCAAAATGCTTGTCTCAACAACTCTAGTCCTCCAAAACACGTCTGGTAATATTCCTTAAGTTACCGAAATTCATGCTTCAAAAGACCATTCTACCAGATCTGAAGCCTCAAGACCCTTGAGAGCTCATGATTCCTTCTCTAGCTCTAAGACACCACACCAGTAATATCTCCCAGGTGGGCCAAGTGATTGCGCTGCGTTAAACATTCGTACCATATCGCATGAACTAACATGGTCAGTGTCCTTTAATACTGTGTAGTAATATTGACTGGAGAGAAAACAATTGACTACATCGGATCACTGCGAACCACAAATCCCTACGGGGTGGGGGAAAACATTCATTCAAACGCTAACCTAACACTACGTAGGATCTAAGATTGTGTCTCAGTAATTGCGGGCTGGAACCGTAAGGGGGATTATTAGGCTGAACATGATCATGATGTGTTTATCAAGCCTTCAATGTTAAGGTGAAAGTGACTCATTCATTATTTATACGTCAAAAACTGAGTGTCTTTAATGGAGCTGGATAATGTATATTTGTTCCTTTAAAGCCATTGGACACTTTCGGTAAACAGTATTTTCCAAAGGCCCACACTTCGTGTATCACAATTTATATATAACATAACAAACCTGTGAAAATTTAGGCTCAATCGGTCATCGGAGTCGGGAGAAAATAACGGGGAAACCCACCCTTGTTTCCGCACGTTTCGCCGTTTCATGACATGTGTTTACAGTAAATCCGTAATCCTCGCTATCGAGAATTGATAATTGTTTTAATGTTTTCTCAAAAAGTAAAGCATTTCATGGAATAATATTTCAAGAGAAGTCTTTTACCTTTACCTTCTGTAAGCCCTGTAAGTTATTTGTAAATCTGTGAACTTTTATTATTATTTTTTCTGTTCCGAAAGTGTATAATGGCTTTAAGCACCAGTTTTACTTTTAACGTGTACTTTAGGGACATCTTGGCCGCCAGTGCCAGTTCCAGCCTTTTGTATTTTGGTTTTGTGGGTTTTCTTGCAATTTTTAAAACAGTTACATATTACATATATTTATTTGTATTACTCATTTGAACTATATTTTACGTATACACTTTTCGGCCTGCTTGACCACAAGTGCAGTTAATAAATAAACCAGAAAGAATAATACTGTGTGATGTTTTCAACACCTCCAGGTTCAATGTTGGACTTTCTATTGTGTTAAGGTGACAACGGTAAAAATAGCCATGAAATAATATTGACTACCAGTCAATAATGTGTGTATATACAACGAAGGCCAACTGGTTTAATGCAGGTCTATCAATGCCAATACTAACCCGCTCAAAATAACAACAACTTTTCTTGCACCAATTTTTCCTAAATAATTATTACCGATGTGGTATGTAAATGTTTGTAAGATGGTAAACAACCACACCCGTTCCTATCCGTACCTACCGTATTTTAATATTTCATGTTAAACATTGAACAAAAAATACTCTTTAGGCATATGGATTGGGCTTAAACCACTTCAGACGGTACGGCGCGAAGCGAACTTAGATTAATAATTAGTTTTTTACTGTTAGTGGAAGTGAATATGAGCACTCTTTTACTGACTGGGAAAAGAACTTTGCTCATTATTGTATTAGCTTCATTGTAGTTAAATATGTATCACCCACGCAGCATTGAATGAAGAATATGCGAAATTGTTATTTAGTTGACTTCTTCAGGCAGCGCATGATATGAGAAAAATAGTAAAAGCAGGTGTTTATACATATCAGGGGGCTTGTCAGACAGTGTAAGGCCACATAATAAAAACATTGTTGATCGTCCTTTTTTTTGCGGATGGGGAGGGAGGTTTTTTTTTTTTTTTTTTTTTTTTTTAAGTTTTGTTGACATGCCGGATATGAAATCAGGAATAAAGAAATCATAACAATCACTATAAAACAGAGGGTTTGTGTGTTTATGATGTTTTCCATCGTTTTGTCAAACAAATTTAACTCATAGATGACATTTTCTGTAAACTTTTTCAAACAACTATAAAGCACAGTGTAGCCCAAGCAAATATTTGAAGAATTGTTCTTGCTTTGCCAACATGAATAAAAACCTTCTTTAAACATCTTTTCAAACCTGTACATTTTGAAAAAAATATCAGCTGCAAAGATTGTTTTTTTTATGATTAAAAAGAAACAACAAAAAATGGGGTCGGTGGTTTTGAACGGTCGGGCGGGGTCGATCAACAATATTTTGTATTAGTGGCCTAATATGTATAGGTAACCAGTTCCAGGCAATCTCCAAGATGAAAAGGGCCACCGAAGTGTCTATGAACACGTAATTTTCTTGGGGACAAGGCTATAATGACAAAAGTCGTAAGATCAACAAATTCGTTGAACTCCTTACCAAAATGAAAAATTCTTGCTCATACTTCAAAAATAAACTCCTGAAATCTTCCCAATTGTATTAGGGCAGCCCCACCCATGATGTGTAATGAGAGAGTTACGACAGAGGAACTAGTTTTCTTCAGTAATGTGGTTGTTGGACGCTACTTTGGTCCAAATGCAGCACAACCAGTGAGCACAACTCAATGGGCAGGACTAGTCTGGCACCCTGTATTCGCCAATGCGTTTTGGGGGGATATGCCTTCTAATGGCAACATTCTCGCAACTTTTGTTTTCTGTACTCCGAAATTGCTACTGTTGTAGTGGGGATTTTTTTTTCTTTCTAAATCGAATAAAAAACAATGAATCCTTAAAAACAACAAATCAGGAACATTTTGTAGGATGGCAATTCTAACATGCAGAAAAGAAATTGCCGCTCCGCCCCCACGCAACCCCTACTTGGTCTACTCAATGAACACACCCACGCTTAACTTATTATCCTTAGCACTTACACAGGGTTTTGAATCGTACTGGCCTGGACAGTGCATCGTCGCCGCCTGGACAGTGCATCGTCGCCGCCGCTTTTTAAATTCAGAATATTCTAGTCATGCATCACTGATCACGGTGCAGTCTATAATATTGTGTTAATGATAGATGCACATTTTAATGCCACAACCCCCTAATGCATAGTTACAGTATACTCATCTCGTCTGAAGTGCAATGCCGATTTGCACTCAGTGTGTTTATTAGCACATGATACCAACAAGTTTACACAATCATATTTATGTGCTTCATCCAAAGTCGTGAAGTTTGATTATTTGGGATGAACTGTCACGATGAATTATCACATCTTAATTACATCTGTCAATGGGTAATGAATCTAGGTGTCTTTCCCATTCCCCTCAAGTAAAGCGTTTGGGGAAAAAAATGTTTTAAAGGCAGTGGACACTATTGGTCATTACTCAAAATAATAATTAATATAAAACCTTACTTGGTAACGAGTAATGGAGAGAGGTTGATAGTATAAAACATTGTGAGAAACGGCTCCCTCTGAAGTAACGTAGTTTTCGAGAAAGAAGTAATTTCAACGAATTTGATTTCGAGACCTCAGATTTAGAATTTGAGGTCTCGAAATCAAGCATCTGAAAGCACACAACTTTGTGTGACAAGGGTGTTTTTTCTTTCATTATTATCTTGCATCTTCGACGACCGATTGAGCTCAAACCCTTTGTTATTTTATGAGTATGTTGACTTACATCAAGCGACAAGACTGGTCTTTGACAATTACCAATAGTGTATTTAAAGACACCAAGTTGTGACATTGAGTGGAACCACCGACCAATTAATTGATCACACCAGCACAAACACAATCAACTGATCCATAATGGTTACTCATATCAATTCAGAAATCTCCCCTTCTTCATTGCGCATTACTTTGATATTATTTTCATTACGTATATGTTTTTATCCGCCAATCGGTAACATACATATTAACAATCGTCCGTAATTCTTTGATATCCTTTTCATACATACTTGTTTTTTGCCAATCGGTAACTACTTATTAACCATTGTCAGCAATCGGCAGTAATTGCTTCGATTCATACCCAAATACGACAACACTTAGTCGATCTGTATTTGCTTTTCTTTGCGTCAGTGAGCAAGATTTGAAATATCATGAATGAAGTACCACATTTCAGTGTTTCTGCCTAACCCCTATATTCGTTCATACTTGATGAGATCATGCTTGCAGATGTGGTTGCTCTTTGCAATGTTTGCTTATTATGGGTCATCCCTTCCGTGTTTGAAAGAAAATGCTTGTAAAGGGAAGGACACTCTTGGTAATTATTCAAAATAATTGTAGCATAGAAACGTTCTTGGTTACGAGCAATGGAAAGCTGATGATAGTATAAAGGGGAGAGCGAGAACGGGAACGATACTGGAATCAAGTCTAGATACCAACTAGCGTTGAGGGAACAGCGAGAAGGCGCAATGGCGTGACCGTCACATCGTCAAATGTAGCATAGAAACGTTCTCGGTAACCAGCAATGGAAAGCTGATGATAGTATAAACATGAGAGCGGGAACGAGAACGATACTTGAATCAAGTCTAGATACCAAGCGTTGAGGGAACAGCGAGAAGGCGCAATGGCGTGACCGTCACATCGTCAAATGTAGCACGTCGTTATCTCTAGTTACAAATTGACGTTATAGGCCTGTGAGATTTGTACAGAGCGAGTATAGCAGATAATGAGAACCGTATGGTGACGGGCATCCACAGGTTCAACTTTGATGGTACTTTTGTAAGATCATAAATGCTTTATTTGCTTTCATGCTAGGTAACGAGAACTTAATGATTTAGTGGAACACATATAGATCTATAGCTCTTTTGTTGGCATACATCATCTTATAGGAACCGTTTGGTATTGGTTCCCACTACCATATCGTAGTATATTCTAAAACGATTAATTTGTTGTTACAATATTTTGTGGTAATATACGTGATCCCAAGGAACAAAGTGCTGTTGTATTCTTGTTAAGATTCCTATGAAATTCGTTTTGTTTGTTGCTTGATATGTAATTTGTGTTACACAAGACAGCACCTTTAAGAAGTCTTTTAATATTTGAGTTGGAAGTTAGTTACCCCTTTCCCAAAATATACATAAAATAACTTCAGAGTGAGCTGTTTCTCACAATGTTTTATACTATCAGCAGCTCTCCATTGCTCGATACCAAGTAAGTTTTTATGCTCATTTTGTTTAACTAATAACCAACAGTGTCAAGTGGCAGTAAGATTCCCTTAACAGGTTTGAGATGAATTATTTTATGAAACCAAAATGATGATTGGTCAATTAGTAATCACTATAGAACAATCAATATGGGCCCTTCTTTTCAATCAGCCACTCTCAGGTGTATTAGGATCAAGTCAATTAATATGTCACTCGCATGATGATTGCCCTTGAACCTGTTCTATAACTAATTAAGCCGACCGTGTTTTAATCTTATAAGAGTGACCGGCATTGCGAGTTATTTGTGACGCATTTTAGATGCATTATTTATTGTTGACGCTGTGTTTTTGACGTTAAAGATGGATCTACAATGGTTTTCATTATTTAAAAAAAAAACAGAGAACAAAATGAATACATTACAATCAGATGACTGAATTGCGTCCAATTAAAAAAAAATTAATAAAAAAATCATCAGAAAATACAACAAACTGGAACAATACAGAGCTATTAATGAAGACACTAAAAAAGCATTAAACGTACACTAAATACAATAGTCACACAAAAAAGGAGAAAGGGACATTTACGTACAATGGAGAGGTCGTGTTGTTTGCATCGGTGCAACTTTCACCGCGCACTGCGCAGGTTTCAAAAAGTGTTTTACCAATCGCATTTCTTGTTGAGGCTTTACATAAAACTTGCATTTAACCCACGTTTGACCCGAGGATATTAAGCGGTTTTAATGAAAACGAGGAAACAAACATGTTATGATATTGTGCTGAATGTTTAAGTTATGAGGTCTTGAATAATGACCAGATTATTTAAAAGCGCCTAAAAGTTTTATGAAGCTGCTTATTTGTATCGAGCTTACTTGAATGTATCTTTCACTTATTGTATGTGTTATTGTAAGCTCATTGTTGCGTTTTGTATTAGGCTTTACAAAATGTCTTTATCATAAAGATTACTATTAACGAGTGTTGATTCCAGTTTGTGATTGCAGTAATAATAAACGCGTTTGATACGCGTAGCAGGATCTTTAAAACTGCGAGGATTTTGTTTAGATTGATCTACATGAATGCAAAGACTAGTGCTGACCAGATGTCGGTAGTCACACGCCAATGAATTGAGTTATGATTCCGGCAAACTCGCTTCGCTTCAACTCCAAAACTATCGCGTAGTACTCTCCCTATTTTTTACAGCACACGCTCAATGGAACCATACACACCAAACGAGTAATCATTATGGAGTTATTATGGGCAAATCAGCTGGGTTCTTATAATACGCATGCGCATATCAATCAAGGACATGATGTGGTTTGTCGTTACCGGTACTACGCTTTGGAGAGAGCTAGGGTTGATTCAGACTCACGTAAAATGTTCACGTTCATAACCACATACATGACACTAACGGGCATTGCCCCGTAGGCTGGTCATAATAAGGGGGCTCAATAGGCAGTCATCCAATGCTTTGTCTATGATCTACCATTGTCAAGTATTCCAGTTTCATCAGAAGGTGTTGCTTATAGTAACTCAATAAACCACGACATGAGCCACAGCCGTGTGGTATGCTAAAGTTTGCTATGGCTACAGGTTGAAAGAGCGTTTTACGGAGATACCACTGTGGAGTATTCTGGATACCATTTTACATTACAATAGTCTACCGGTATCCACCTCCGCTACCATAGGGTGTTAGCTGTATAAGTCTTCACCACGCTGCGCATCTCAAAACGTTTGCAGGACACACCCAAAAGGAACTTAGCAAATCTGTATGACGACTTCTTCTTTTTCCCGTGGAATATCAATCTCCTGAATGAACCAATGAGTGCCCTATACAACTTATAATTTCTCTTGTTGGGGTCGACAATAATGACAGAACAGGGACAATGGTGGAAATTAATTCTTTGTGGATCGTGTTGATGGCAGCAGGTTACGTAATCGCATTTGTGAAAAAGAAATCTCATTGAGATTATAGGCAGTTACGCCATTTTTATTGCCGAATGCCGCATTTTAGTTTGTAGACGACCTGTTTGGTAATATCCCAACGAAGTATAAGGTAGGTTTCTTTCGCTGTAACTAACAACCGGGCAAAAATTGTACTCTGGTACATTCATTCCAACAGAGTCGACAATTGATGGAACTTGATTAAATGAATGACTTAACTAATCTGTCTAAAGTTAACTCCCGTCACACAGAATTGCTAAAACCTAGGACGGATGCTTATAAATTTTCTACCATTGTTCGCTTTCCTAAAATGTTCTCAGAGCTCACATTGGATACCAGGAATATTTTGATTTTGGAGGGGTACAAGTCATTTCGTATGAAGCTGAGGGGGGAATTTTTAGTATGTTAATAATGCTAGTGGTTTTAATTGTTGTTTTCTTTAATATTTGTCTAAGGGGTCTTTGTGCTTTTTGGGTGGTGTTTGGGGAGGCTTTCTGCTATCATTGTCTTTTTTTTTTTTTATAGGGTTTTTAGTCCATTCTATGGTTTTTTATTTTTAATTGTTGTCCCTTCCTCTTATCGCTGCGGTGTTTTGTTGTGGGTGTAGTTTTTTTGTTTTCAATAGTCTGGTTTTGCTTGTGTTTAATGATTTCTTTTGTGTGATTTTAAAATGTTTCAGTGCATTCACCTTTTTATATTGTATAATTATATTTTTATCGTTGGCAGGGGTCTGGTTTTACACATCTTCTGATGACAGTTTTATACTTTTGTTTTAACCTTGACAGCCCCTGTACAACTTGTAACTATTGTGTATGTCTAAAGATTTAAAATAAAAAAAATTAAATAAATAAAATAACTTCTCACAAACCAAACACAACAGATACTTAGTGGTGTTTGAAGCTTGTTATGGTGTGAAGGTTAAGAATTAACTATAAATAGTAAACTTGCAGGTACAACTTTTCAGACCCAACACTCCCACAAACGAGATTTAATTTACAGGGTTGTGCCCTCAAGTTCACCATTTATTTGTTTATGTATGTATTTCTAGTTAATTATGAGAACAAGTGCTATCTTTTCACGCAATGTCACAAGTACCAACCCGACCGACCATAAACAAGGTTCGAGTCCTGGCGAAGTTTCAGTTTTGTTGGAACGCGATTCTGGTGATTGATCTTGCATGGTGCGATACATGGCAGCACAGATACTGTCAAAACACAGCATTACTGAACGCATAAACAATGTAACAGCAAACAGAGTAGTTTAAGGTGTACACAGTCAAAGAACAGGGAACAGAATGGAGGCCGATTTGATAAGCCGAGGCTCGTAGTAATCAGGCTGTGGACAGACAGACAAGGTAAACGGACAAACAGATTCAACGGACTAGTGTCTATCTTCCCAAAGTCATACATGCTTCTTGTGTTTGCTTCTCTAGGTGTCCCACCCAACCATGGAGATGGATATTGGACCAGGGAGGTTCGACTCCATGGAGAAGCTGTTCTTGGCAGCTGCCGAGAATGGGGACAAGAAGGCCATTATGTACGCCCTTGAGAAAGCCCCCGATTTGAATATCAACTGCTTCGATAAAGATGGCAGAAGTGCTTTGGTCATTGCCATACAAAATGGAAACTCCGGTAAGTTTACGTTTATTCCATGTCTGATATCTTGATTTGTCATGATTTTGAATTTAACAAAGAAACTTTACTAGAGTGGGACTCGAACCAACGACCTCCGAATTACGGTGCCGGCGCTCTACCAACTGAGCATTCTAGTTCTATGTTGGCGGTCTCTCTATTTTGTATAACATTTGTTTTGATTTGTCGATAATTATTCGATCCTCAACATTACATTGCTGATTTAGTGAGTGTGTGTAATTTTCTTGAATGCATTAGTCGGTGCTGGAATTTTTTATGAAAATTTGCACTAGGGGTAAAATAATGTTAGTTTTGGTTGTACCCATATACACCGATATGTGTGTTAATAGTATACTGCAATGCTCGGTACTTTCCCGAGCTCTGTGAAAATCAGGCATTCGAACCCACGACCTTTTTCTAGAGCAGTGTCTCACAAACTAGACTACCGAGATTGCCCTTTAGCTATAGAGGCAGTCATATTTACTAACTTTAGCAGCGGGTACCGCGTGACGATTTAATAGATGGAAAAGTTCTAGCAGTTTAACGTGCCAGCCGTTTGGAATAATACACCTCTATTCACACACAAAACTAATATCACCGGAAACTTTCTGTTCACCACCCCACCCAACCCCATCAATGTTTTATCTCTTATATAGACTAATCGGGTGTTTATGTTTTACAAATTATAGTGGACGTCCTATATTATGCGAAAACATTGTGTGGAAGGAATATTGTACTCAAGAAAAACATATTTTTCCTTCTTCATCAAACTAAGTGTTTTGGCTCTTCCATATATCAAAGCTCTAAACATTTCAACCTGACATGATTGATAGAGCAATACAGAAAGTAATGCCAGTAAATTCTCATTATATACAGTCAAATGGGATAGCTGATGTAGCATTACAAAATGTATTAACTCAAAACAATCATTCACATTGGTGCCAACTTCACTAATGGCAGATGTGAGGGCAATGGGGAGTAAAAGTCTCACACTCTTTGTGACCTCCTCAAAATGATGTAGCAAATAAACCTGCTGTTTTACGATTCCGCGAAATCAAAAAGACAAATTATTTATGAACATACATGGAGGCGGGCCCAATTTCATAGAGCTGCTTTATTAAAGCAAAAAGTATTGCTTAACAGTGTCCTGCTTAGCAGAAATGAGCAGGACACCAGTCCCAAATTGTACATTATGACATGCTATTTTGGCTGGTTACCTTATTCTGGTAAGCATAATTTAGTTTTGCTTAGCTACTTTTTGTGCTTAAGGGGGGGGGGATAAGCCCAAGTGTCTGGACGCTCATTCGTTATCAGAATCTGGTACGACAGTGTTCACCGTTACCGGCTTGTGGGCTTTTAAAAATGTTTTTTAGAAACCCTTTAGTAGTGTCAAAAGAAGCAGGTAGGGCCTACCAATAAATGTTTACATCACTTTTAATAAATGGAAGTTGTTCAAGAGGTTGATACGTTTGTGTATAGCAGTAAACTACGTTTGTGTATAGCAGTAAACTCAGATGTTGCTGCATGCGACTTTATTTATTCATTGCTTTGAGGTAGGGGGCAAGTTATAAAATCATTTGAGCGTGTAATGACATTAATGGCTCTGCCATCGTGAAGGAGGGGTTTACATCAAAACATTCCGTCTTTAACGGTTCAGTGATCTAAATCGTTACTTCTGCCAGTCAAAATTGATGTAACAGAAGCGAAAATGAAAGTCAAGTATGGTCTGTTTGGTTATGAAATTCCGAATTTACTCAGGGATTTCTTCCTTGATTTTCACTCCTGCAGACCCAATTTCGGATCTCACTTTAGACCCAGAACCCCGGAACCGAGTAAATTCTAGCCCGAGAGCTTTTATAGAAACCTAGGAATCAGTTGCAACACTTTTGGGTGTGGCGCGTATGCGACCGAGCGGTCTAGTTGACCGGACCGACGCTCTGGTGTTGTCACCAGCAGAGTGAGGGTTCGATACCTGGTCATGACACCTGTGTCCTTGAGCAAGGCACTTAACCACTCACCAACAATGCCCCTGCATATATTGATGATCTACTCAAACCATACAATCCTCCTCGCAAACTCCGGTCTTACAATTCTAGTCTCCTTATTGAGCCCATATCCAATCATTCATGGGGAGGCCGATCTTTCTCACATGCTGCCCCACGCCTATGGAACCAATTGCCAGCACTAGTAACATCATCTGTTTCTTTAACACAATTTAAGAAAAACCTTAAGACACATCTTTTCAACCAAGTATTTGAGAAAATGGTTTGATTTCTACCCTTCGATGTTTCCTTTGATATTGCATTTGTATTGTATTTCTCTTCAACATGTTCTGGATTTCTTCTTAGCTTAGACTTACGTTTCAATTTTGGTTATTGTACATGTAAATATTATTCTTTGTATTTAGCGCCATGAGCACTTTGATGGATTTGTGCGCTTTATAAGTTCTCATTATTATTATTATTATTATTATTATTATTATTATTATTAACCCAAGTTACCTCCGTAAACAGTTGGGACGGTAGTACATTCTGCTCTACCAGCCCAGTCCTTGATGCCTATGCCTAACATCTTTAAGGACAATGGAGGGTGTAACCCGGTTTCAGCCGAGGAGTATCTAGGTGACAATATGCCCCCCTTCCTGGAGGCAGTTGATTAGGGACAATAAAACAAAATCAGTTACAGTGTAGCCCACACCTTTAAGTGCCATCCGGCCTTGTGATGAATAGGCGATCTCTCATTTACAATTTGTTTTAAGGTCAATTGGCAATCTTTTAATCATTCAGTGTTTGCTTTTTTAGAATTCATTGGCGCATAAATCTTACTGAAGAGACAATTCTCATCTAATCACACTGTAATTGTCGTTAGAAATTATAATTTGTCGAATGAACCCCTTGGACCCTTTGAACTGTGCACGTGCGCTCCAGTTAGTAGATTGGTGTGACGGTTGAATCTTTTTTTGAAACAAGAGTGAATTACTCAATTATGGAAATATTGTAATTAATGGTTTGATGTATAATTGCTTCGTGGTTTTCAAACAGCCAAGCTGTGAGAATTTCATGAAACTCGGGTTCAAGTTCAACACAAAAAATGGAGACACACATCGATGGACATCCGTACTTGTAGCAAATCGAAATAACTGTATTCGGTGGAAAAGGGTCTCGTATCAGGCCTGAAACTTCGTCTTTGAAAGGACAAGGACGTTTTCATTTGGCAAAGGGTTTGAAATTGTACATTCTATAAGGGAACCTTTAAAAGGGTATTGGGAAACAGATGTCACGGTTTCCGTGGCCTACGTGTCATTCCAGGCTTATGTATTTATTTATTTATTTATTTTAAATCTTAAGACATAAACAATTACTAGCCTACAAGTTGGGTGGACACGGGCTGTCAAGGTTACACAAAATAATAAAAACTGTCATCTTAAGATGTGTATAACCAGACCTCTGCCAACGATGAAAATTTAATTATATCATTATAAAAAGGAGATTGCACTCAAACGCGATTAAAATCTTACAACAGTCAACATTAAAACGGAAGTAAATCTATAACCTTGCAAAAACAACACCCATAAAACACCATAAAAACAGGAGGCAGTGACACAAGTTTGAAAACCCCAACAACCCCAGGCATGTCGTATTTAGGAAGCATTTTAGACGGCAAGATAATCTCATCTGAATATATCGACCCTCATGAGATTAAATATTCCTAATAAGATTAGTACTTTGTTTTCCGTTGTTATGTTATTAATATTTTTCATACAGCACGACTTTTTGGGATTGCAAAAATGTATTGAGTACATAATATAGAATTGTATTTTGCTGCTGTTTTTGTTTTGTTTGTTTGTTTGTTTGTTTGCTTGCTTGTTGGGGTATGTTCGAGGTTTTTTGTGGGTTTTTTTCTGGGGGATTTTGTGCGTTCTTGCGTGAAATAGTTAAGCGTCATCAGAATAAATGGGCTTAAAATTCTTCTTTTGCTAAATCTCATCGTTGTAATTTGAAATCCCAAACTAACGTTTACTAATGACAATGATACAACATGAAGGGGCTCGGCAAGTAAAGCACATTAAAAGAAACCATCTAAATTGTCAAATTGATCACAACCGTTTAAAACTAATTTGCATAAGCAATGTTAAGATTCAATATAACCATTGGTCATACTTTGCAGTATGCATATTGTGCTTTTAGTTGCCGAGATACCATTTTACACTATGGGTCTATAATGCGGTACGATTAGGCAACTTTGGACAATTAAGGTAATGGCGTATGCTAATCTATCCAAAATGCAAATAACCTACCCTCCTAAGATACCAAAATTAACATAGCTCCGTCGATTATAATGATTGAAATACTCACTGACTAATTAAGAGACTTCAGATCAAGTTCATTGTGGGGGGGGGGCAACGTTGGAGCTGCTTACCGACATGACGTCACGTTTATGCAAATGAAGGCTCCCTTTTAGGGGCGGGCGGGTTCCCCTAATCTCTTTAAAACCGTTTTTAAAATACTTGCGCATTAATTTAATAAAAAATAATAAAATATTGCAAAAATGTATTGAGTACATAATATAGAATTGTATTTTGCTGCTGTTTTTGTTTTGTTTGTTTGTTTGTTTGTTTGCTTGTTGGGGTATGTTTTAGTTATTTATTTCAAGATCTTTTCAATGATACAAATATCAGCACAACGGCTGTTTTATATCATGGGACTATGTCTTAAAAATGAGAATAAGAAAAAAAACATCATTTACAAATCAACTTACTTTCAGAGTAAAAAGATTTTCTATATATCAGGCAAACCATTTAGAACGATACTTTCCTTTTCAAGCGTGCTTGTGAGGTAGCTTGGCTAATTTAATTGCTTAATTCACCATAGCCTTCATTTTTTGCGTTTTATCCTGCTGGAAAGTCAACATACGCCCATCGATAAAACCAAATCACAAAGAGAGCGCAGCTAGCAGCTTCAGAAAAGTCAACACTTCATGGAAAACGGCAACCATCGAGAAACATTAATTAAAATTAAGTAGGGGTTTGGTAAGGGATTTCAAGTCAATCAAAATGTCTTATATAGGCCTTTTAATTGATGTTTGACACATAGTCTCGAGGCTGAATGTGTTTTATGACAAATGAATTTCTGCATGGATACTTGGAACTGTAATGTTTGATTACCTTATAAGGGTCTCACGAATCAAAATTATTTGTCATTTTATTGGAAATTGTTTCAAATTAACAGTATCTCTTTTCTCTTATTTTCGGAGTTGCTTTTGGTTTAATATACATAGCCAACTTTTGCATTTAGTTGTGAAGTGTCTGATATTAAATGCTTGTGGATTTTGTTCCACTGAACTCGGGAAAGTACTGCCCATCAGGTGCAAAATAAGGCGTATGATGGTGGGGGAAAGGGGCGTTCAGGGGGGGGGGCACTCATAAATACAAGAGGTCACAGCTTTTTACTATCCAAGTAACAACAATTCTACAGGCTGGAACTGGAGTATTTAGTGCATCGGTTAAAGGTTAAAACAAAATAATTTTTTTGCATTTAGGTTATTTTGAGAGGAGTAATAATATCATTTGTGGAAATAAATGAGCTTTTGTCGTTCGGTTGAAGCTTTGATGTCTACTTGGACCTCTTTGTACCTAAAGTACATTCCCTCATGCCCATGAATGGCCCTCACGTGTGATCTAATGTTCGCGTTCACGGTATATAACATGGTTACTGCCGGGTGCTCATTCATGAATATCTATTAACGATTTGTCTTTCACAAATACGAGTTCGTGTCGTAACATTTTCAGCTTCTGCCAACCCCCGAGGTCCTATGTGAAACAATCCGGAATAGTTCTCATGGCCTACGTATGAACTCTTCTTGTCCATTGCTCTGACACAAATGGGCATGGGGAGAAAAAGGAAGGATAAATTAGACGAAAGCAAGATGAGAACTATTGCTAGAGTCAACATCGAAGTTGTCTTATTCTCGAGGTTGGCACCGGGCGGAACCCGTAGCCACCTGCCGTTGAAGCGACACTTCCGCCCCACCATTTTGTAAGCTGTGAAAGGTCGGATAAACGCAGTCATATACGCGGGCCTTCCGGTCTGGCCGCGCTGTATTTGTTCATTTGAACTGTTTGCTTACGCAGTCTAATGAGTAAGAAGAACTAATTCATTATGGGAACTCGTAGGAAAGGTAAATATTTGTAAAAAGCTCAAAGGAAAGTATAATTTACAGGGATGCCATTCTGTCCGTCAACAATGTTGATGGCCAGTAAAACTCAGACTAAACACCGTTGTTTCAAGGGAGCTTTGCGGAGTACTTATGTTAACATATTAATATTCAGTAGGTATTAATGGTCTATAATTAGTTCATAGCTAAAAACTTTATACTTATTAGAGAGAATGAGCTCAAAGGTTTCTCTTTCATGTATTGGCTGATGGTATTTCAGGATACATCACCTCGGTCCATTTTAAAATAGGTTAATTATGTTAGTGTTGTCATCGGGTCATCAAGTTCAATTATTTACCACTTGTATTATTTTGAGCTAATTTGACAGTATTTTCAATGCCAGTCATTCTGTCATTGACTCTATTGATTTTAGCTTACGGGCAAACCCTGTACAAAATAAACAGTTATCTGGCAGCTTGAAAATTAACCATGGTCTTTATAGTGTTTAAAACGGCGATAATTACAGAAAAAGCACAGGCCTACCGCTGCGTGTACCGGCTTAAAAACTCGTTCTTATTCTACCCATAGAGTTGTCCTTTCTCTGTGTTCTACCCTAATACCTGTTTGAGTACTAGTTCAAAACCAATTATTTTCTGACCCTCTCAACACAGCGATGGTTCTGGACAGTACAGCCTTTGCATATACCCATTTAAAACAAATGGACGGACCTAATAAGTCATCACTAACACGTTAATGGGTAAATGATGTTCTAGCATTATCCCTTTGAGAGATGTAGGAGGGAAGGGAAAACTCCCAAAGATGCATGCATGAGAAGATGTTCTGGGAAAAAACTCACCCTGGGGTCGATGTCAAGAATGATCAAGCGTGCTGCAACGGGGTAAACCCTGGCTCTCTCTGTGTATTGTCCAATTTAATGAAGTGCACTGTATATATACACCCTTACAGAATAAACTCTATGGAGCTGCACCGTTCTGTTGGGAAATCAAGGTGGATGTATACAATTACCATGTTTCTCTAAATCATTATTAGCCAAAAATATGGAGATTGGATTTTCAATTTACTTTACAATCACAGTACAATTGGTGTTCATTTCTTGGTCAATATTAAAAGTTTCGGTGTGCTTTCAGGCAGATGATTTGTATTTATGCAAATCTCTGCAATGACACCGAAGATATGTTGCTAAAGGATCCGAAAACCGTGGGGAAAAAATTGTAAAAAACATTGGTCACAGTGTATTCCACAGTGAACAAATAATCAAATATTATAGATAACATTAAAACATTTTAGTGTGCTGTCGGGCAGATGATTTGCATATATGCAAATCGCTGCAGTTAAACCAAAGTTGTGTATAAAGGATCAGACCATTCAAAAGTTGGAAAGACATTGATCTCTGTGTTTTCAACAGTTCACGAATAATACTATATATAAATATACAAATTTTTGAAAACTGTTTATTCAAATGAATTCGGGGCTCACTATGCCACGCCCCATTCATTATAAGCATACTATATTATTTAACTGGTGAAATGTCGGCAAAAAAATAAAAAATCCTGTAAAATTATGCGAACTGCAATATTAAAAGGGATAATTTAATTGGCGAATAGAATGAGGAGTTTTTCAAACTTTGTGATTTTTAAAAATATTAAATCTGAGATATGAAGCTAAGATTGGGTCTACAGCATCCAGGGTATTTGATTCGCTGGCGGGGAAACTAGTTTGAGTTTTATGCGACTATAGTTTACCATCAGCTTACTGTGGAAATTTGACTAATGATGTACTGGGTATTTTCTCTGTGAGGGTTGGAATTATCTTCTAGCTATAATCTAAGCATTAGCCTTCATTTTGGATCATCAATATTTCTAGCGTTCCAAATTATGCTCACGGGCTAGCAGTGGGTATGACCTTGACCTATTGAAATAAGATTGGCAATGAGTTTAACATCATCCAGCAATGCTTTGCTGTTTATTGAGCTTATTGAAAGAGTAACATGATAAACCCATGTCTTGTTCAAAACGTCATTGGACTAAGCGAGCATGAAAACACGCACGTCTGGCACAAGAAAAACACCGTCGTGAAAAAAAAAACGCAAAACAGGGGAATTTTTCTTGTAACATTTTACCTTGAATGAGTACAGAGGTCAAATAATCAATTTACGTACGCCATGTTACTATGGAAACCACCGATCTGGCGCTAACAAAAACCAATATCGAACTTCACACGTGGAACTGGAACGCAACCCATGCGTCAAGCATTAACCCAAAGACCGGGAAAGAGGTTCGTCCGAAATCAACAACTTCGATATTATCATGCATTTTTTATAAACAAGAACTTTGTCTTTCTTAACTTTAATATTTTAAATGTAATAAAGTTACCTGGCCCCATGCCTGGTGTAAAGATATCAATAATTAGGCTCGATGCCAGTCTAGTTTTTCATTTGAAGAACGAATATTATTTTGTAATCAACCACAACAAAATATATTTCCAACTAGCGAATTTTGCTCACAAACAAATCCACAAGGGGATATAAACGCTGACCTGCAACGGCCAATATCTCTCAATTAAACATTGTTTTGAAGTCTATGATAATGAATTGCTAAACTCAATCGTTGTATTCAAGACTCAGCTTGGATCTTCACACATCACCCTATAAAATCGTTGGTATTCTAGTTATCCTAATTCTTTTGAGTTCTAGTTTTATATATTATTCACCCTGTAAATGTAATGAAGTTTTCCTTATTTGCATATCCCATAATCCAAGACTGACCTAACCACTCCTTGAAATACCCCCCCCCCCCCCAATCTCCTTTCAACCAAGTCGCCAAGACTCAGCTTGGATCTTCATAATGTAAACACATTAGGCTCTGTTGGGGCAGCCGCCTGGATTTCTATGCTACAGTATGAGTATACCTCCCTGAAATAATCTCTCCCTACAAACCACTAACTTAATATGATTGGTTTAGACATCTCAGATGGTTAACTTCCGCTGTATCTTGGTTACCTTATCCTGCGCTCACAATTTTAATGCTATTTTTGTGTGTCGCGTCTCATGCAAATTGTGAGTAAATTTTCATACTATAAAGGGAGAGTGTGAGTGATAGATGACAACATCATGTCTTGTAAGGAATGATTCAGAGGGTGTGTCTGATCTTCTATACGTCTTGAAGTTTTGCATTCAAAGTCAAGTTAAGTGAACCATCTTTAGAGCATTTAAGTACAATTTTTTTTCTTAAAAACACATTTTGAAGTACAAAGTGGTGTACAAGTTCATCAAGGGTTAATTTTGAAATGACCTCACTAATAACTTTTTGACTTTAAAAACAATGTATTATAACGAAATGCGTAATGGGGTCTGCGAAGCAAAATGATTCGTTGATGCAAAAAAAAAGTAAATGGCTGGCGTTTTCCTCTTGTAAATAACAGTACATACGTGGGATTCATACATGAAAGAGAAGTTCCTTCCGAAGTGTATATGACCCATTAGGTCTAATCAGCAGACTTGTTCGGAGACTATACTGAACACAACAATAATATGAGCCGCAGTATCCAGGGTAGCAGAGCCATGGGTCCGTAATGTACGGTGGCCCAAAAGGAACACCTCTCATTACATCCTTTTCTTGTTTGGTTTTAGGTTTACCATAAATTCCCTCTACTCAATTCTCACAGCATGGGTCAACTTACAGAGTTAATTATTCAATAATTTTCGCATTCAAATTTAATAAGCGTGTATATAATACACCACATACATTAACCTGTTTCTACATCACTTCAGCGTGTAAAGTGGTACTAGCTAAAAGCCCGGGTCGACAATGGCATTGTATACAATGGAAATTATCTGTATACTATTTAGGGTAAATTGAGGTTTGCGGTAATGCCAGGTAATGATAATCTGTAAATGGATTGAGTTGGGTTGGTTCTGGAAAGAACCGTTGGTTTCAACTCGACGTTTCGATCAGTATGCTCTGATCATCTTCTGCAGAATGCTATTTAGGTATTTGTATGTATAGGGTACATACAGCATGGCATAGGTTTTCGAGCATTGAACATGTTGGTTTCAAATGCACGTCTTCATTTGGTTGTTTTGATAACCTAGATCCTATGATCAATTCATTAGTACCGTTAAAGGCACTCAGTTTGGTAATTGTTAAAGACCAGTATAGACCTTATGCACATGACGTCATTTTAGTACGGCGACCTCGCCTTGAGGTCAAAAGGAGGTTGTTCATTGGCCAATCTATGTGCGTTTCGATTGTTTCGTCACCGTTTGACCTCAAAGATGGCGGCTGGATGACGTCAATGCATAAGGTCTATTCTCACTGAGTGTGTCCCAACATATGCATACAATTGGTCGTCGAAGTTGCGAGAGAATAATGACAAAAAAAAACCATTGTTGCATTACTTTGTGTGCTTTCAAATGTATATTAAAAGTCTTCAGGCCTGAAATCTTTTATTATTTGAGTGAGAAATTACCTCGTTGTCGAAGTCGAAAAATATGTTACTTCAGAGGGAGCCGTTTTTCACAAGGTTTTATACTGTCAACAGCTCTCCGTTGCTCGTTGCAAGTAAGTTTTTTCTGCTAACAATTAGTTTGAGTAACTACCAATAGTGTCCATGCCTTTAAAGCATGTAATTAACTTAATAGTTGTACGTTAACTATTTTGTAATGTTCTTTCGTCTTATCTTGACGTATATCAAGGGCACCGTGATTTGAGTGTGATCCAAGTTCTATATATGAGAGTGTCTAGTGTGTTTCTAGGCAACTGCATCTTGAGGGTGGATTGACTCAGTTGTTGCTCCTTGGTCTATTTCTGCTTCTAAGATGTTGTCTCGTAAAAACGCATGACCCAATAAATACAGAGCGGGTATTTAGGAACTTGGATAACGTCTTTTAAAAGCTTATGTGAGTTACTGTAAGCCATTTTGTTTTTGTTAAAGCAATTATACACTTTCGGTTAACAGTATTGTCCAAGTCCCACACTTCGTGTATCACAACTTATATATAAAATAACAAACCTGTGAAAATTTAGGCTCAATCGGTCATCGGAGTCGGGAGAAAATAACGGGAAAACCCACACTTGTTTCCGCGCGTTTCGCCGTGTCATGACATGTGTTTAAAATAAATCCGTAATTCTCGCTATCGAGAATTGATATTGTTTTAATGTTTTCTCAAAAAGTAAAGCATTTCATGGAACAATATTTCAAGAGAAGTCTTTCACCATTACCTTCTGTAAACCCTATAAATTATTTGTAAATCTGTGAACTTTTTTTTTCCTGTACCGAAAGTGTATAATGGCTTTAACGAAGAAGTTGTGATCATGGTTTAACCAACAATCCTCATTTTTTGAGGCTGCATATTATGAACTTTAATGTTGGCTATTTATCTTTCATGTAAATGAGTCGCAAGACCACAGACGGCGGCCTTGAGAAGTTGTCTTGGGTCTCGAAGACCGTCGGTGAATTAATGCATTCAGATGAATACTTGTCACGCATACCAAATTGTTTTTTGCTTTTTTTTTATTTCGCGGAAGGGGAAACGGCTAATAATGAGTACATGCCTTCATCCACGGATGAGTTGGCAATTTCATTTGTGAGTTGATAGCTAACAGGAAGTGTGGAGAACAGGTGGTTGAGGAACTGATTCGACCATTCTCATCAACATTTCAATCATGACAACTTTGACTTGTCGAGCGTGTCAATAATTAAAGGAATATTTGTAAGAATGTATAAGAAGAAGAGAAAAAAAACAGATTTACATTAAACTTTACACTGGTGATGATAGTAGAAAATGTCTATTGAAATATTTCTCTCAGAAATGTCATATTTGATGAGAAATAAATCAAACAAATTTCCAGTTTTTGTTATTATTTCAGTGAGAAATTACCTCCTTCTCAAAACCTATACGTAACTGCAGACGGAGTCGTTTCTCACAATGTTTTATCATATCAACAGCTCTCTATTGCTCGTTACAAATTAAGTTTTCATGCTTAAAGATATTTTAAGAAGTTACCCATTGTCCAGTGCCTTAAGGCAATCTTTATCCCTCGCCTCACATAAGTGGTTATAATGTTCAAGATATGTTCAGCAACTTTCCTAATCAATGCTTCATAATACTGGGTTCGTTTGTAGCGTTTTATCACACCCGTAGGGACGTATCAATGCTTTCAGTCATTTGTTTGTCAACAGTTTGGGAAAAGCCAATGTTTTGCATTATGAGATCCATTTATGTAGCACCTTCTAATTGTTTAGAAGGTGGTGCGGTGCATTCAGCAGCCGCTGCCAGAAACATTAGTCACCATAAGTACATGTACAACTGTGTTCTTTTACGCGCATTGCAAGGCAAGGCAGGGCATTTTCAGGATATCACGCCCATGCATAATGTATTGTAACGTTCTTTAATGTATGATACATTTATATTGACAATTATTCATTATTTATTTGTTTGTATATGATTGTATGAATGACAATAAAACAAACAAACAAACAAACACCCCCAACAAACAAGAAAAAACGTGGGACATACGTTTTTGCGTGTCCCATCCGAAGGACGATGCAAGAATGGAAAAGTTTCTTGCCGTATAGGACACAAGCGTCACGGCCGGGACCCGAACCCGCACTCAGATTAATCAGAAATACCAAAACCCGACTCCAGTGCGCTTGAGCTGTGTCGGCAACGACTCGCCATTGTGTCTTAAAAAGTACCATAATAATTTTTTGGGGGTCAGTGTTGAATACTCTCTTATATGGAATCATTATTTTCATTTTGTTCTGAATTGAAAAAGTCAAAATTTCAACAGCAATCGGTCAAGTGTATCACCAACACCCATACAAGCCCCATCTCCCTAATTAAATTGGGTCAGTCTGTTGTTACACACTGCAACTGTTTGAGCATAAGCGTGTACGCCCTGGGCGATTATAACAAACAACAGAATAAAATAATGGTTTTCAACACTTTATGACCCAGCTCGGCCAAAAACAGCTCTCAATGACGTCATGAGATGGGGATTCCAGATCATAACAACTTGTCGAGCTAGGAGCGAAAGCACTGTAGCTTCACCGTGTGTCTTATGAATATGCAAAATCCCTCGACGTACGTATAAGTTATGAATAATTCATGAGCGTAAATGGAAAGAAACTGGTACCCCATGGTTATTTGCGATGTTTATCCATTCTCCTTTATATTGACAGTTTTGTTTACTATTTATAGCCCGAGAATGGTGTCAACACGGAATAAATTATATCTATTTATTATTATTATCATTGTTTTTTTTCTTTCTTTTTCTTCGTAAAGGAACATCACAGAGTTAGTTTGTGCAAACAAAATAGTTGCTGGCAGTGTAAGCACTTCATGTAATCCACCACATACCGTACATGAACTGACAAACATGTAGAAGTTTCAGATCGATCGGCCGTCTGGGACATGAACAAAAGTGAAAAACGATTACACATTTTTGCTCGACATCGTTTAAAAAAAAAATTAACAAAACGCTCACTAAACGGTAAACTCCAAACGGAAAATTAGTTTTATTTATTTATCATTCAAATGCGACATTTCCGACATTTCATACATAAATATTTCAAGTGAAGTTTTCTTTTATCATCATCATAACAGCGTTTAACTTTTATGTTATCTTACATATAATTATAAGTGATCTTCATGATTTTTTTCTTACCAATTCTGTAATGTTTAAACTGTATCTATTATTGTGAAATAACTTTACGAAGAGGTCATATGCTACAATTTCAGTCTTAAAGAGAAAGTGTGACACCTTCAACTTGACGATATGAAGGGAATGAAGACAACAATTTAAAACCCACGACGTGACTTTTGTATTGAAGGTGTCATCTCGCTTTTCTCGTGTATTGATTTAAATATTGAAGGGACGACAGGGGTAAGGTTTTATCCTGGTTGAATTTTGTGTACGAGATACAATGTGTTGTGTTTTGTTACGCAGATGAACCAAGTTTATTTTGAATCAGTTCTAATGAATTAATAGGTTCGTTTTCCAAATCCAAAGATATTGTAGACAATACTGACATATTATTTTAGTTACGAATCCATGTTAGTTTATGAATGTGATTGATTACATTTTTTTTTATTGTTCTTTAGGGGTGTGTATTTAATGTTACTTATTTACTTTGTTTTTCTTCTTTTTTTTTCCTGATTTTTCTTTCCGTTTTTCCCCCCAGCTTTATTTGTTTATATGTTTTATGTTGATAAAGAGACATAGAATATGATATTCGTTTTCAGTGGCTCCATAGGAGATTTCTTTTCTTTTTCTTTTTCTTCCTTTTTTTTCTCCATTTCTGGGGAAAAGGTCTAAACAGATACAACTACTATATTTCATCAACATGTCCTTGTGTTTCGTTTTTATTATTGTCATCATTATTGGAACTCACTCAATAAACAATTATCGGAGCATATCACCCACAACTAAAACCAAAAAACCGCCTGACGTCAGTCACTATAAGCCTTGGCTAACCAACCATATACTGGCGTCATTTTTATATACCGGTTTGTGTTATACCAATATGTGTTGGTATGCCGTAACTGTTGTATACGTACGAAGATGGAGTGGGTGTCAGAATGTATAGGCGGGGCTTAGAGCAAAACTTTTAGAGGTGTTTTTGTACTGCCGTGAAACTTGCCTCTTTGTCTCCACGTTTCAGTTAAAACAATGATTTTGATTAGTGTTATCACAACATTGAGAAACTAACTGTGTCTCTATTGCCATTCTATTGCCACTCCATGCACAAAATTACGTTGATTTTTAACGCTTTGAAATGGCTATTATTTGTGATTTTTTTTTGTAATTTGACTGTAATTGGTTGTTGTCAATAAACCATTTCAAATCACATCAAATCTTCCACATCCAAAATAAGAAAATGCTTCCCTGTCTTCTCTCCGTTTGTTATTGGACATAGTGGTACAGTCAGTGATACAATTCGCATTTTTTGGCTTCATCACAACCAGAACAAATGAAATATGACGCTATATGGAGCAATCGATTTTAAAGATGCAAGAAGTAGTTATACACAGATTTATTAAGCGTGGAAATAGTCTTGACTTAACAGGGGCAGGTGGACTTCCATAGATACGACTTTCAACATGGACCTGCAGCAAAGATTAAGCTTGCTCGTTTCTACTGAGCGAATCAATTCAAAGAAGGAAAACAAAACACTTCCACCTTTAAAGTCTAATATGAATCGATTTCCCGGCCAGTAGAACAATTTGAACACAAGATTAATTTGCCAAACACGGCATAGTGAGACCAGTTTTTTTGTCCAAGGCCACGAGTGTAAAATGAACTTTTTCTTTAGTGCTGTAGGCTCCTGCGTATTGAATAATGCTATGAGTGGGTCACTCGTGGTGGTATTCTGATCGAAGGCAGGTTAATACTTGATACGGATCGTGGAGGAAATAAGTTATTGACTGTTTGTTGTGATGGGTAGACATGGAATATAAACTATTTACTAACCATGCTAAGACACCGAGTCTGAACTGATTGCAGGCAAACTGAAGCCGGTACTTGTCTTGGGCATCGAAGTTTAGTTCATATAAAGGACGTCGATTTGGATTGAATCAACCATTATGCAAGACACGCATCCTTTCCATTTCCATGTGGGATAGGGCTACCTGTTAAAATAAAGAGATACACAATACTTAAGAACTCTTTATTTTATATTCACAAGTGTTTCAAATCATTATTGGGTGAATGTAATCAACCTGTTAAGGAAAACTTTGATGGTCACCGTTTCAGTGTGTGTGGCTTGTTTTGATGCTAGAACATTATAGGGCATCCTTAGCAAAACCCTTAGCAACTGTCATAGCCGTAGCTATAGCCGCCCATTCGGATACGACCTTAGTTTGAACTGGTATAATACTAGTAGCACCGTTGCAGACCAATCACCGACTCAAACTACAAATCTCTCCTGAATATTTATGCAAATTCGAAGAAAGGGCAGAGCTTGCTTGGAAATGAAACATAAAAAATCTGAAAGTCTTGTGTATAATTACTTTAGGGATGAAGGAATGCTAGTGTACATAACGTCTTAGGGAGCCAATGCAAGCATCTCCTGTTAATTATCTTAAGTCGGTTAATTGGTGAAATTAAAAGTCACGATCAAATAGGTGAATAGTGACATTGGGAGTTGTAAGCAGTGATCCGTCTTGCTCGCTCCACCAAGGATGTCTCCTCAGTACACGCAAGATTACCATTAAAACAATTAATACATTAATGAGATTAGACTCTTCGCTCTATTTACACTTCTTCGTCTTCGCTCTGTCTTAAATGCAGTGGACACTATTGGTAATTACTCAAAATAGTTATTAGCCTAAAACCTAACTTGGTAACGAATAATTGGTAGAGGTTGATAGTATAAAACATTGTGTGAAACGGCTCCCTCTGAAGTGACGTAGTTTAGAAGCAGTATTCCACAAAATTTGATATCGGGACCTCAGAATTAGATTTCGAGGTCAAGCAACTTCGTGTGATAAGGTTTTGTTTTCTTTCATAGTTATCTCGCCGTTAAAGTCTAACTTGCTGAGCGTTCTGTGTTAGTTGTTATAACTATACATAAGATAAATAGAATTAGCTGTTGCAAACAACTTCATAACCAAAATTACTTATGGTATAAATAAATAAAAAACAGATAATGACCTGACATGTCGGAACAGTGTCACAAAAGTAGTGAAGATAAGCTACTTGACCGATTGCTAAGTTATTGCAAGATACCCAAGCCGTTTCTTATGAGATGATTTGAATCTCATTATCGATGACATTTACGTGGTGTGTTTTGGTATTTGTTATTATTTCGTTTGGGCCAGCGGTCATGCTCGACGCTGATCAAATTAAAGCCTTATACGATGTCTGTGCTTCGCATATGGCCTGCACTAACCATGGAGATTTCTTCCTTCATGCACCACTAACAGATGGCTGGATGACGACCGCATTGTAAATGTGGTATAATGCCACTGGTATGATTTGGCTTTTCATGCAAAACCATGCATTGATTATCACTCCGGATTAAAATGCGTCCTTGTAATGAAGCAATGATATTAACACCTTATTGATGGTATTGTTCCATCAATTACCAGTTATGCGATGAAAACTGCAATGATTTCAGAAAACTTTGATCATATAGTCCAAGATTCGTGGCATCGGTGCCATTTTAATCTTAGCTAATACTCAAACGGATAATTTTGCAAGCGATTAATATAAAAGCTGTTTTTGCAACATTACCATAACTTTTGACAAAATTGACTGAAAAGAATGATCAAAAATAAGAGAGCACTTTAGCTGTCTTTGATTTGTATAAAATGTTTGTGTGTTTTTTTAAATCGGTTTTTCTTGTTCTTGTGTCTTGGCTTAACATTTTGTTTAGTATGTCTCCAAAAGTTACTTTAGTTTCACATGTTTTGTTAATGTTTCTGTCTTGGTAGTGAGGTGTTTTTTGTTTTTGTTTTTTTTACTGGGGGGGGGGGGGGGGTATAAATGTAGCGTTCTATTTTACATGTCCGCGATTCAATTATGCCATGGTGACATTGGTTTGAATTTAGCTCTCAAAATGATGCATTCGTTATTAACAGTGATCGTAAAGGTGCCGTGTGGAAAATCTCATTAATTTGGAGTTGAGGGGAAACAATTTTGGATGTATAGATAGACTGTTTTCAAGGACTGCCCCAACAAAACAGGCTACTAATTTGCAGTCTGCATGAATTCCCCTTTGTCTGTAAACTGTGTCAGACGTTAGTGATGAAGTGTTTTGATTACCAAGCTATTGACTGGTAGAAATCAGGGTAATGAAACATATTTACGGGAATACTCTATTAGCAACAAGGAAAGTCTAACACAAGACTTGTGTTTTCCGTATTGAGTGTCTGTAATGTCGATTCCGTTTTCTTTCTTTTTTGCAAAAGGTGGATTGCAAATTGCGTTCAACATTTGAAATATAATATTCTGTCATGCAAAATATTATATTCTGTCATGCAAATTATAATAATCATTCATGCAAAATAATATTCTTTCATGCAAAATGTCGATCAAATTATTTTGAGGGCGGTCGGTTTGCACCGCAATCAACAAAAAATACAAATTTCAATATTTCTTGCAGTTTATGGAAACTGAATAAACTATCTTTACGCGTCGCAAGATGAAATCTTCTTTCTTGTGAGAGGAAATGGACCTAAAACGACCCTTCAAATTTGTTAGACTTTTCAGGACTGATTCATCTTATATAAAAGGCAGAGAAAAATATTGGTAATTACTCAAAATAATTGTTAGCATGAGACCTTACACTCTACATTAAACATTGCTCAACACCGGTATGCTGAATGATCAATAAAACCATGGAGGGTTACCCCAATGATATAGCAATCTCCAATAGGAGACTTTTGAGACGCTTGGTGGCAGCAGACTTACCAGGTAAAATCCATTGTTCTCGGCAATGAGCGCATGCTCAGAACTACGTTAACAATGGAAATTTACCTGGTAAGTCTGCTGCCACCTAGCGTTCCAAAGTCTCCCATTGGATCCTGTGGTTGACATAGCAAATTCATGTCCCTACCGCTGATGAACCCCCGCTTGGTCTTCTCATTGTTATATACAGGGAAATCCATATAGTGTAGTGAATCAATGCGGTCCATGTGTGGTCGTATGAACCAATTTCGAACTTCCTCTTACAGCATTTTTGTATGCGTGTGGTTAACATGCATCGTTAGACTTGTCTTTCTGTCCATTTCGTCTCGGACTTTATGACCTTATATTAATTTATGTCCTAACTTATAATGATGATTTTTAAGTTTTTACCTCTGAAGAAAAAATAGCCCCCTATTTATGCTAATGTGACCGCCTCCAAATAGGAAAGACACAAGGTGGGTCCACGTCTAAAATTGATCATTAGCCCATCCCCCAATACCAACCATCATAACAAATTCCATGCTTTTACCTTCAGCTGCACTACTTATCAACATCCAGAAAAAACGACAACTTTAACCTATAATATTGTGTCAAAACAGTTCAGCAATTTCAAATAATATGTCCAGAGACTTCCATTTTTGTACTCCTCCGCGCGCTATGTTCCATTTTATAGGTCGCGTTCCCGTTTGGTAACAACAGTGGTAAATACGGGTTACTAACGGTGCCAGACTGTTTGTTTTGAGAAACTCAAGATGGCTTCACCCTTTATGAAAAGTCGCTTAAGCCGTATCCAAATTTGCGTCTACAGCTACGGCTACGGCTGCCGCTTAGGGTGTTGCTAAGGACGTCATATACGCATGAGGAAATAAAGCTGTAGCACTATACGCCTCTGTTAATATTTATGCATGAGGTACCTCACAATGCTTACCCAAAACGAGGCGATGGGCGCAGCCACTGCAAGTGATGGGGGAAGTGCGCCCATAGCCTCATTTTGGATAAGAATTATGACGTCATGCATAAGTATTAAGAGAGGCATATAGCTGTAGCCGCAAATTCACATATACAGTCGAAAGCGATGGTATCTCGCCCAAACCAAAGGTCGATGACATGAAATTTAAAATCATCGGGTTGAACAATCCTGTTCTTATAATGTGTAAAGCATTTGTCAATGAGGACTTCCATTGCAAGCCAATAATGGCATGACGTGAGTCAAGCACTCCCTTATGGGAATCGGGAAAGTATCGAATTGCACACAAATGACCTATTTATTTTGCATTTCCAGGGCGTGAGTTTGGGATCCATAAGACCACAGGGCTTGTGGCTCAAACATTTTACTGGATCTGAAATATAGAATATAGAAGAATTTGCGGTAACACCATGTAATGACTATATCTCTAAATGAGTTGGGGTGGTTCTGTAAAGAACCGTTGGATCAGAAATGTTCAAAACGCACCCAAAAAGCATTCAAACTACTTTAAAGGCGTTTGTGTACAATAAGGATGCCATGACAGCATGTTCAAAATTATTATATTATTATTATTATTTTCATCATTGAGCGAATATGTAGCGTGAATTTGCTGGGTGTATTAATCACGAATTGCAATTACATTCTATATACCCGCATAAATTTTGAACATTACAGCTTACGCGGATCACGTATTTTAGAATTTTCTCTTTCTTTCACCATTTGCTGGTACAATGAACGTGACATTTTGCCAGTGCGGGTATAGCTCCAATCCCACCACAATTCCCTCTGCCTACAATCACACAATTTGTAGCCATAAATATCTAACCCTTTGCAAGAACAATTTAATTCCACCTTAAATTAGTCCCCTTGGACCAACTTATCACATTCTAATTTCAAACATGATTGTGCAATACAGTTAACACATACAAATACCCGTCCTAAACGTAGGACAATGGGATTCAGCACCGCAATGTTCCAGAACGACCTTTCTTGTTAAGGGTTTGAGTACATTTTGTACGGCACAAAACACAATGTCCACAGATTGTACGTCAAGCGTACACAGTTTGAAGATGTTATAGTGTAAGAAAACTTTCCTTAAAATATTGCTTGCTGAGGTGCTGTTGTTTTTGAGAAATTAGTATAAAAAAAAGTCACGAAAATAATGTTCGTCTAAGAAGACGAACATGATTTTAGCATGTACAGTACAACGTATTATACGCGACTCTCCTAAAACATTTTCATTTTCACTTTTTGAGACTTATGAAATTGAAACTTCTATAGGTTTATTAAACACATTTTCATTCACATTGAGTAGGGATTCATGTCATGGCAAAAAACTTGATTCACAAAAGGTACCAAACCTTTATGAATATTCATTTTGGTTTGATCCATAATTATACACCGATGTGTGTTTTAGCACTGTATACTCTCCAGAGTTCTGTGAAAATAAATTTCAGGCATATTACTCGGTTGGGATTCGAACCCACGACATTTGCAATTCTTTAACCTCTAAAACCGTTAAGAAAAACATTCACATTCATGAGCAGCGGTAAGACGCGAGGTGCTGGTTGTTCAAGGGAGAAAAGGTTTCTGCAATTTATGCATGGAGGTCTCCTCGTTCCCAGATGACGAACTGTTATTATCTCGAACTCACATGGTTAGCCATGCGGTCTATATTGGTCAAAATGGTAATAAAGAGAAATTGCCTTCGACCTCGACTGAATATCCAATGAAGATGTTTTCTAATCGATCCCCCAGCTTGAATGCCGGTTGCCTTTATTTAAATCTCACATCATGGTTGTCAAGCTAACAGGTGAATTTAATTATGCTACTTTTAAAGTCACATAAACTCTATACTAATGCCTCGTCACTTATGCCAAATGCAACACTCTACTCGTCTTCGAGATTCTGACCACAAGCAAATTTTGTATTTAATTTATTTTAAATATGTACACATTTACACAATGATTATAAGTTGGACAGGGGCTGTCAAGGTTATACAAAAGTAAACAAACTGCAATCTCAAGACGCGTGCAACCAGACCCATGCCAACCCTCAAACTAGAATAATATCAAATGTTATAAAAAGAGATTGCATTCAAACGCTATGTATACGCAATTTACTCTTCCAGACCACAACAACGACAGTTTCAGGGCCAAGACTCCTCCCAAAAGAGATACACAAGACACAACCCAGCAATACTTCCTTGTAGGCCTATACTTATATCCACACCATGCAAAGCTTCAAATATAACTTTCTCGTAATTGATGGCAAAAAATCAAATTAATTGAAACCACTTCCTTCATTTTTTTTGTTCATTAGAGCTAATCCGAATCAGCAGCTGCGGCTACGGCTGGCTGTGGCTTAGTATGTGGCGAAGAGCAGCCGATGCTTCAACACATGTTTCACGGAATGATGGAGCCTAAGCCATAGCCACTGATTCGGACACGGCCTAAATAACTCTGATGGGTCCTTACCATGAGCTACAAATACTGAAATAAAACATGCAAAGTCGTATAGATTTGCTTATTAAAACCGGCTTCAATGAACCGGTAAGGGTGACCCGCGCAACCCCAGAAGTTTGTAGTTATAGCGAACACGATCGGTGATATCAAATCGGTCCCAAGTTTGGATTTGCCTCAATGAGTAAGACTAATTTAAACGTCCTTAAAGGCAAAACTGTGCGGGAATTTTCTGTTTAAAGGGGTGTTTGTGTTCGACTCACTGAGGAAACTATAAGATATAAGAAATTGACTCCCTTGTACTTGCCGTCATCGTGCTGGGGTCAACCAATGAAAACATGCAGGGTGTGCGCCTGTGTGTGCACGCGCATCGCACAACTCTAAGCCAATGATATGTCTTCATTGATCTCCGCGAGGGCTCGTTGCCCTTTTAGATTCGAATTCAAAACTTTAATTGCGATCGTTGTTGTGAGTGGAATTATTTTATTCAAAATAGAGTGAATTTTCATGACGGTTGAATTATTTAAAGTGTTCGCTTGAATTCATGTATCTTTGAATACAGCCCTCGTGCTGAAATGCTTTTCAAACAATTTTATGATTGGAATGTTTACGAATAACGTCTCTGTGTATATCGTCGTGCCATCCTTATGATGCCAAGTAGAGCTTAAAGGGAAGGTACACAAGGTAGTTACTCAAAACAAATATTAACTTAAAAACTTACTTGGTAACGAGCATTGGAGAGCTGTTGATATAGTATAACACATTGTGGGAAACAACTCCCTCTGAAGTAACGTAGTTTTTGAAAAAGAGGTAATTTCTCACTAAAATAATAAAAGACTTCTAGCTATAGAAGTCTTTTATTCCATCTGAAAGCACACAAATTCGTCCAACAAGGGTGTTTTTTCTTTCATAATTTTCTCGCAACTTCGATGACCGATTGAGCCCAAGTTTTCACAGTTGTGATGTGATACACCAAGTGAGAAGACTGGTCTTTGACAATTCCCAAACGTGTACCTTCCCTTTAACAGCTGTTTCGTACAATTAATGTATACCTTTTAATTTCGGAATAATCATGGTTGTTGCACATGGTGAGACTATAGATTGCGAGCAGTGAAATAAAATACGATCATGGCGTCCGTACGTCTGTAGCAATTATTTATTTAGAAACATGAACTAAAGGGAACCTGGTTCGGGCGCTTCTCTATACGGAACACTAATTATTAGTTGGGTTACCATGACGTGAATGACCTGGTCATTTAATTCAAGGTGACTGTCACCTCACAAACAAATAAATTCACAAGCAGCGGTACCCTTTTGGACTTCAGTTTATAGGAAGTTTTCTCCTGTTTTAACTATTTCCTCCATCATCATACTTGCTTCTCTACGGATTACTAATATTAATTGCGGGTGACCAATGAATGACAAGGTCACTCCTGACTTTAATCCAAGGTGACTGTCACCTTCCAACCAAACAAATGTACAAGTAGAGTTACCCCCTTTGGACAGTTGAATTTCATCTTACAAACAAATAAATTTAAAAGCATGCAGAGGTACCTCCTTTGGATGTCAGTTGACTATCACCTTCCAACCAAATAAATTTACAAGTAGAGGTATCCATTTGGACTTCAGTTTATAGCCAGTTTCTCTTGTTTCAACTCTTTCCTCCGTCATCATACTTCACTGAACATTTACCCTGTTTCGGTGGACGGTTTTCTTGAGATTAATCTTTGACAACCGAAGGCCTCGAATTTTAATTGAGGCATTGGAAGTATACGACTGTCCTAAAATGTGGACGATTTGTATGTCTTAATTAACCTTGGGTTATAGTTCTTGAAACAATCAAAAACAAGATTTATGATCAAGTATTTTCAATGAACGGCTACATAACACTTGGAGGATGAATATCCATCTTCTGTGAGATTCATCGAACTCTGCCTTGGTCGAGTTTCGGCATCTTCTACCTCTTCTCGACAAGTGACAAGCGATCAGTTATTTTCCGGACCGCATCGCTCGATTAAAGTCGAATTCTGTATATGACTTTACGAAGTGTATACCGCTTCTTTATTTGCCTACCAAACAGCGTGACAATTATCAAAAAGATATAAGGTCAGTGAATTTGTGGAGTATAGAGTAAGCAGGTGGCACTCCAACAAGAAGGTGCTGGAACTGAATTGATTCTTTCGGATCAGAACTGCGTCGTGTTTAACCAATCCTACCTTGGCTTAAAGGCTAACTTTAGTGCAACGATAGCAGAATTCGCGGCTCAATATATGACACAAGTCTCATTCACACACCCGACACATGCAGGCTCGTCTATCATGGCCACAGTAGATAGCACATAACGTTGATGAATTAACCGACTCGCAAGTAATCAGTGTGGGTATGGTTGACCGAGGGGGAAACAAAACAGCACCGGTTACCTCCGGGCGAGACAAAAGACTCATGAAATTGCCTGATCAAGATTGAAGGCTACCTTCAAGTTCCTAAATTTGATGTATGGGTGTCGGAGAAAGAATATTATGTATGTAGAATGCACAGGGGCGTGTGTGTGCTGTCGCAAGGTAAAGAGATGGTGAAATATTCAATTTATTGGGTGATGTGAGCAGGATCTTGAGGTATCATTCTGACAACTCCAAATTTATAGGTCCCACTGAGAATCAAGTATAGGCCTGAGGTAATTTGTGTTCGTTTCAAAAACATCTCATACAAAGTATCATCCTTTTTCTGTATGACTATGGCAGAACCATTTTTTACGAATGCCCACAGAGCATACAAAAATAACATATTAATGAAAAAAACACTCGAAGCAGTGCAAAAGTCACTCACGTACCTATTACTTTCCTCCGTATTTCATCAAGCTCTCTTAGCCTCTGGACATAAAAAAAGGCGAAGAATGTTTTTTCTTTAAAGGAATTGTTGAACAACTAAAAAAGGGTGAGAGCCAAGATGCTCTACATGGGGAAAGACTATAACGCATAACTTTAGGATGCCTCATGCGAATAGTCTAGCTTGATCCTACGTGATTCTAAGAACATAGTCATTGATGAAGGAGATACCAATAGACTATGGCGCACATGTTCACCATGTCCTCTGGAGGACACGTGTTAGATACCAAAGGTAAAAACGACAGACTAATAAATGTTACAGAGGCCTCCTTAAGGATTCTTATGAAAATAATTGGTTGCTGTTACTGAGATGGCACGAATACACACGTGTAATCAAGTGACGACTGCGCAAGGCTAGCCGCATACTGAACTAGGTCACGAGTATCTACCGCTAACATCCCGACAGTTTCGTCTGCCATGAAAACTATTTTTATTTCAAAAGAAAAGAAGGCTGCTCTAAATACAAACGATACTCTTCAATGTCAATCGTTACATTCCCCTCAATCAAATCACTGATTGGTACAATGTGTTTTCAGCGTAAGACGTGGTTGGTAAACATGTGTGATATTAAAAGGCAACAAAAAAGATATGGTTATTCAGCTCTGGAAAAAACTGAAAGAGTTACCAAGCCCATTGTTTTTATTTACTGTACAATAAAATGATGATACAATTAGATGCATATGGGGGATCCCTGCGGTGCATGCCTTTACAAGGTACGTAATGCTCTAAATCTCATGAGTGACATACAGAATGTTTCTCTTCATCAGACACAAATAGTTAGAAGCTTTTAAAGCTTGTTTATTTATAAAGAATGTGGGTATTTTCTAGGAACCCTGTTTACTGTTCGGTTGTTTTATTGTTTTTCTTCTCTGTTTTTTTAGTACATCACTCTGTTTGCTATATCTATAGGGATTGTGCCATGATGGTTTGCGGGTCTTCAAATACCATTTCCTTACTTTTTGGAGGAAAAGTTCTCTGTAGGAGTTCTAGGAATGTTATGGTCAGTAAGTCTTCAGATTGAAATTTATTTTGTTGATAAATAACAATTATGTACTTTGTCGTTAATTCCCTTATCGTTCTTTTTTTATCTTTATTTTATTATGACTTCTTGTGCCTGACAATCCGTCACCCAGTGACGCTCATGGGGCTTCAACATTTCGTACTTTATCCTGCAAGGGTTGTGTAGCTCTTTTGAAGTATGTGTCGTGTTTCTTCACATAGCACCATGTAATGGTTTACAAGGTGATGTTGTACAATATGCAGCTATATCAGATTGTCTAATAAAAACATGTCAAACACTCCATCAGGTTGTCAGTTTTGAAATAAATGAATGAATTTATATGTCGCTACCGTAACGATTCTGAAATGTATAGGCCTTTTAGCTAGGTAAGTTTGACACTGCCTAATTCAAAATGAACATAATCTACATGCGTTGTAATAATTTACTCCCAGTGTGGCACCAAACTACTTGCCGAGAATACAGAGTGGATGACATCTGCACAGCTAGACGACTTATTATGGCTCGTGAAATCTTCGACTGGCGTATTATTCAATCTGAGTTTCATTCGGAGATTGCTTAAGACGATACCTCAACACTTTGAGGAATCGTGCAGGGTCTTATGGGTTGTAGAGTTGTGTGTTACTTATGCAGCGCCCTCAATGCACAGAACTGACACATGGAGAGAAGCAAATACTTGAGACAAATAGTCGTTTTTTGTAATTTAACAAGATAAGGTTTGTTTCATCGCTCTATAGTTTCATCAATGTAATAGATGAGCCATTGCTTTGTAATTATACGATCATTTACTTTTATTGAGTAGAGTAAACATATGAATAGATGAAACCATATTTTGTTTGAGATTCGAGATTAATTGCAAGGATAAATTTAAAGATTTAGTACAACATTTGGCTCTATTATATATAAACTCGCATGCCTCAAAGTAAAATTTAATGACAGTTGCAACTTGCAACTTAAGAGGACGATCATTATTTCATGCGAATCACAATGGCTATTTGTTTATTACTTACTTGTTTGCATTATTATTTTTGTTTCAACAATTACTGGCAACATCTTAAGCCGCTTGGTTGCAGTAAAGCATTTGGACATAAGCGGAATTTTATCATTCACAATAATTAGCTCTTTCATAGTTCAGGGCAGGCCATAAAAACAGTCAACCCAGCCTTCCGTAACAATCTGTGTTAATTACAACCAGACTCTGTGCTTTTAATAGTTCAATCTCAAGTGACTGCCCGCTTCTTACACGACAAGAAGTTGCAAGAAGCCGCGATGTCTTAAAATTCCACATGAGATCCTTGTGTGTGGGGAAGGGGGGGGCATAAAACCATCTCAACTGAAACAAACCGCAGGAAGAAATTAATTATCTTTTTACGGTTTGGGAATAATTATAACAGTGAGTTCCTCATAGCATGCTTCGTTGCTCTAGAAGTTGCAGGCATGGTGATCTGATTAGAGAGCAATAATCTCATATTGCTATGCATCTTCGTGTATTGACACGATATCAGCTGGTGCACTTGGGGGTGGGGTGTACACAGCAGTATAACACAAGGAGAACCATTTTGCAAGGGCACCTGCTACCAGTGTCTAATACTTAAGCATATAGTCTGACTGTACATTGGCCATACACTACAAACATACAATCTGACATAGATAAGGGATCCCCTTGTACATTCCTAAAATATCATCACATTGTTTCATGAAGATGAGAAGTTTCAAAACGTCCAGACCAAACCAGCGGCCAACACCCCTCCCAACAGAGATTTACACATGGTTGTTAATTAACTATTAACTATTAACTATTAAACTTGGTTACATCTTATATATATATATTTTCCCCCTTTGGGCAGTACAATAAGGGATGTAGATCACAATCTTCCCCTATACATAGACTTTATGCACACGAAATCATTTGAGTGGGGCGCCCTCAGCTTAGAGGTAAAAAGCAGATAGCTCAATGGCCAATCCTGTGCGCTGCTCGTGCATTTTCGTCAATATAAGGTCCGATAATTGTAGTGCAAGAAGTGCAAGAACATAAAACTTTTTTTCGCAAAGAACACAGTGATTCGAGATCTGTAAACTTTACATTGACGGGGAATAGACGAGAACATGTAGATTCACGCATAATGTACGAGCCGAAAGCGAGTACATTGTAATTACGAATCTACACTTTAGAGTCTATTCTCTGACTTAAGTGTCTACGCTTTCGTCAACAGAGTGACGACGCAGAAACAGTTAACTATAGTACTAAATGGACGCACTCCTGTATACACAAAACGGTCGCTCAGTATCATTTTACCGTACCGCGATATTAATTTAATTATAAATAATTTTAATTTACACGCAGTCTGCCCAAAAATTAATTACCTTTACTTGAGCACTGTTCTCTTGGAAATGCATAAAAACTAAAAACTAAATACTAAAAAGCAGACTAAAAAGCAACGTGTGCATGTTGTGTAATTTCCCTCAAAAATGTCAATTTTTCTTTTGACCACATTAAATAATACATAGAACCTCGTGAATAATTTGGACGAAATGTTGCCATTAGCAACTTGGCATAGTGGTATCCTCCCTCACACTGCAAATTTACTGTCATTCCTATAGTTGGTCTGGGATCACTGCACTTCTCATCCGGAAAGCATAGTTAACCCATGGCCGTTTACCCTTAGGCAACGATCTGCCTCTTCAAAACGATATTAACAAATTAGCACAGGCTGATGTTCAGTTATACCTATAGAGCTATATTCCAATAAGTGTTTCGTCAATAAGATCACAACGTACACACCAAACACGTATAGCTATGAACAATATACTTATGCCTGTCAGACTATAAGGTTACCAGCAAAAAAAACAATTTGTTTATATTTTTTTTTTATTACATATTCCATTTGTATGACTGCTCATATTTTATATAAGTCCCTCTATAATTTTACCCTAGGTATGGTGCAATATGCTTTTAATAGTAACAATATGAAAGCTGACGATGATATTAAACTAACTGAAGCGTAAGAATAATGTTTTTCTTCTTGGTTGTTGTTTACACTTCTTGTGCACCCAATGTTTTAGGTTCTAAAATATTCACTAAACTAGATATTGGATGGGGTTTTTATAACTGCCTGTAATTTTCTGTGCGGCTTGTTTTTAAATGTGTATAGTTTGGCGGCCTGGCCCTTTTTGTGTGTGTTTTAGCGCAAGATAGTCCGGGCTATCCATCACACAGCAAATCATTCTTGAAGATCGTGCCTTTTGAATAGTTGTATAAACAGTCGACCTTGAATGTTTTTGATGTGAATTTTTCATGTATTCGAGTTTTGAGTATATTTTTTTAATACTAATTGTGTATAAAGTTTGTGTTTTTGGATTATTATTATTATTTTTGAGGAAAGCTTGCTTGTTTATGATGTGAGCCCAAATACAATCATGTGATCGTTTAAAATTATTTGCTAATGAACAATTCTTAATCATTAGAGTGCATACAATATGTAACATAACGTTATCATTTTGTAAGCCAACTGATGTCAAAGAGTGGAAATAAACTGAAGTGTACTGAACAGAACTGAGTTTTAATTCTAAATTCTAATTCCAATTAGGCCACCTGTCGCAACTGATGCGTCAGATATTGATTAACACATTCCATGTCAGTATTCATTATCACTAAATCAACTATTATACAAGCTAAATGATTTTGTTATATTTATTGTCAGAATATGTACTTGGTTTGTGGTAACACCATGTGCGTGTCTACTTGACAGGTAGATTTTGTTTTTTAGAGAACTGTCGTGCTAATTCTACTACCGCGGAGTAGATTTTCGGAATTTCGGGAGACTTCTCCTAGTTCTGAAAAGAACTGTCCTGTTTTTTAACTTTGTCGGGCAGAGAAAAGGCTTCTAGCTTCCTGCAGGAAGATTTATTCTATAACCAGTCATATCATGTGTACATTTTTTTCTGAAGACATTAATATAGCACACTGATCGAAACGTCGAGGTGGTAAGGTGGTCAGAAGAGATACGTTTTCCATGTTTGCACAATAACCACTCAATCAGAATTTCGTCCACTTATATGAAATAAAAAAGGTTATAAGGGCATTTGCAAAGGTAAAACAGTCGAAGCTTTCAGTGCCCTTTGTGATTAAAGAAAAATACAAAATTTACCCCATTGCAATCGAGATGTAGTTTTATTTATAATTATTTTTTTCAGACATAATCAAGGTGCTTCTGGAACACAGTGTACAACTTGGGGACGCCCTCTTGCGAGCAGTTGATGAACAGTTTACCAATGCTGCACAGATGATCTGCGAATACATCAAGCAGAAAAATATCCCGGTACGTTCGTTTTGCAAACAAAATAACTCCCTTCATTTCGTAAACTTAATCGAGAAAAAAACGCATAGGGAACTATTGCAAAGCTTTGACAAATAAAAACATATTTTCTTGTTTTATATTTACATATAATTATTTGTGATAGCAATTAGAGGTTCTCCTCCCAACTCAAAAATAAAGTACACATTTTTAGTGCAAATAAAATATTGCATAGGCCTACTAGCACAGCGTTTACAAAAAAACACGTTTTATTTTTTATTTTGCATGTGAATGTTTTTTGTAGTAGAGGAGTATAAGCGGACATTCTCGGTCATCTTAAAGACACTGGACACTATTGGTAATTGTCAAAGACCAGTCTTCTCACTTAGTGTATCTTAACATATGCATTAAATAACAAACCTGTGAAAATTTGAGCTCAATTGGTCGTCGAAGTTGCGAGATAACTATGAAAGAAAAAACACCCTTGTCACACGAAGTTGTGTGCTTCCAGATGCTTGATTTCGAGACCTAAAAATCTAATTCGTGAAAAAAAATTACTTCCTTCTCGAAAACTACGTTACTTCAGAGTGAGCAGTTTCTCACCAACAGCTCCCCATTGCTTGTTACCAAGTTTTTATGCTAATAATTATTTTGAGTAAGTACCATAGTGCCCACTGACTTTAAGAGTAATAAAATATTGCGTATAATATGATATCAGTGCATTTTCTAAGAATTGTATAGTGCACGTCGTCAGTGTCGGTGTTTTCATTAAAAATAATACATTCCATCTACCCGATGAGGCTTAGCACGGGTCGGTCTATTGTCTGCTGTATTTTGAGAAAAACTGGTCCAATTTAAAGATCTTTTCAAACATTAACTATCTTTTTCTACGAGCTCATAAACCAATTCCCCTGCGAGTATTTCCTCAACTTTACAATTAAGGCGGAATTCGTATACTATGTTTAGCATGAATTACAGAGTAAGGTAATAAAATATTAGAGTAGAATGCTAAATTTCCTAGTGCGCCTTTCGTACTATAGTAAGCATGAGTAACATAATCTGTCATAAAATGAATCGAGTCTAAGGTCAAAATTAAATTACAAACCAATATGACTAGCTGTTTCCAATAAATACAGCTGTGTTACACTCAACATAGAATGCATGGTGTATATTTTGTGTGAGTCTTTTTCCATCGGAAGGGACGTTTGTCTCAATACATCTTTCCTTGGGCTGGGGTTAAGATGCGTAAATAAATAACATGAGCCTTAATGTATGAAACAAGCTTCTTTAAAATGTGGTTGACTACAGTCTTAATTTGATAAATGATAAACATGCGATTATAGAGATAGGGTTGCAGGAACTCTGTGGCTGATCGTAATCCTATTACAATGCATTAAAAGCCTTAGACCTTGACCGTTAGAAGTTGATCATGGTATATTTTATACACTGTGTACAAAAATGTGAAACTGACTAGAGATAAACGAGTTAATTCTCACTCTTAAATCTACTCATTACCAGACATGACGTCACACAAATTAATGATTAATTCATGAGTGCAATGGACAGTCTGGTGCTCTCTCTTAAACGACGACAACGTACAGTGTATGATGTGTTACCAGACACGACGTCACAAGCAAGTGCAATGAACAGCCTGGTGCTCTCTCTCTTAAAGGACGACAACGTACAATGTATGATGTGTTACCAGACACGACGTCACATAAGTAATACATAATTCATTAGTGCAATTAACAGTCTGGTGCTCTTTCCGTAAAGGCCTTCAACAATGTATGAAGTATTACTTTTGGGCGAAATCGTTGAATGCATTGCTGTATATTCAACGTTCAAATGATAAACTATAGTTACTTTAACCGTTTACGTTAACTTTCAACGAACTACAACTACCCTAGTTATAGTTACCGACTCTCAACAAAATACAGGACAAACAATACACACGGGTGGTCGCAACAGAGCAGCGCCCTCATCCGGCACAACCTTAAATGATTACATTAGATTAGATCAGATTAGATCAACGTGGAACAAAAAAGTAATGATCCCTCCTTTATGTTTATCTTCGGTTCTAGGAATTCCTCAACTGTCGAGCGTTGAACGGCGACTTCCATCCGGACATCACGCCCATCGTGCTTGCCTCCCACCATAACAACTACGACATCATCAAGATCCTTCTAGAGTACGGAGCACGGATTGAAGATCCGGAATACTATGCCTTCAGCACTCAGACCCAGACCCTCCAGCACTCACTAGGCATGTTGAATATCTACCGAGCTCTGGCCAGCCAAGCCTATATATCACTGACAAGTGCCGATCCGATCCACACGGCATTCGAGATGTGCGTTAAACTACGGAAGCTTTCGATGAAGAATCCGGAATTCTCGGAGCAGTTCCAGGAGTTGGCTGGCCAGTGTGAGCAATTCGCGGCTGATATTCTGGGTCACATTCGGAACCACAAGGAGCAGACTTGTATTTTATACCACGATCCTTACCTCTGGGGAGCGTACGTCGAGGGAAATGGAGTCGGACCATATAAGGTCAAGATTGCTATCCATTATGAACAGAGAAAGGTTGGTTCCCATTGCAATACTGATTCAAATACTATGATTGAAAAAGTTGCCAGACTAACTTCCCTCCAAGCCTCGGTTTGGTGACATGTACCATTACGGCCCACAACGGTTCAAATTAAATACGAAGGTCCTCAAAATAGTAAATAAAAGAACCCGTCTATATGACGTTAACTCAAAGATCGCCCTCACTCTGGGCCAAAAAGTCCTCACTCTTTTTCTCTCCAAAAAACAACTTACAAGTACATGCGGCGTGTGTATGTTAAAGTTATTATCGATGATAAGTTTGTTCAGAGTTCACACGATACAGTTTGATCTCACTTTTTAAAGGGTTTTCCTTTAAACTGTGGACACCCTGTTTCTAACTTAGACACACTGTTTCATCTGTCATTTACATGTAAATGTATTGTAGGTAACAATTTGGACACCTTTCTAAATATTTTCAGCAAATTTTGACACCCTTTTACAATTATAAAATCCTGGCTAAAACTTTGCCACCGTGTGTTTTAATACTAATAACAGTATTTGTCTTCTCAAAATTGTTCAGTTTGTTGCACATCCCCACTGCCAGCAGAGGCTTACTCAGCTGTGGTACGAAGGTCTCCCAAGATGGTACGACACCAACTGGCTTTCCTCCTCCATCTTCTCCGTGCTCGTTGCCGTCTTCTTTCCGATACTTAGCATCCTGTACATCATCTACCCCTGGGGCAAGATCGGAAGCTTCATGAGAGTGCCCCATGTTCAGTTTGTGTGCCATACATCATCGGGTCTGTTTTTCCTCCTACTGCTTGGTCTTCAGTCGTCCAGATTGACGGATGATATTGGGGAGTTAGTCAACATGGACACTCGGATGGATAGACCCACTTTTACGGAATGGCTCGTCATCTCTTGGGTTGTTGGTAAGTTCAACATCATTATCCTGCTTTTATTCATGTTTCATATTAACTGAATTGAGTTGAACAAATGTCGCATTAGCATTTGCCACTCGAGAAAGAAAGAAAACATAAAGTAAGTTGACCTTCTTTGTGTAAAAAGATGACAAGTAAAACACATGTAGGATGGCCAATATGCTTAAAGGGTTTATAACAAATTGTAGGTCAAGTTTTTGGCCATGACATAAATCCATACCGACTGTGAAAATAGACGCATGTGATATAATTTACCTGTAAAAGTTTCAGCTTCATTAGTCGTCAAGTGTTTTAGAAAAAGTAAAAATCACAGAGAAAATGTCTTCAGGAGAGTCACGTAAAGCCGAAGATTATTATTTATTTATTTGTGAAATATTTTCACTAATTTCTCAAAAAGTACAGCACCTCAGCAAGTAATATTTGCAAGGTAACCTTTCTACCATCATTATCTATTAAACTGCGTAAGATTAATATAAATCTGTGGACATTTGTTTTGTGTAAGACAAAAAGTACCCAAACCCCTACACATTTCACATAGAGGTGGATATTCAATACGAGTCTCAGCGAGAGCAAAATCCACTTAACCAGCCTAGTATTTTTTGACATTCCCACATTGTAAGGTCCAGCTAAACTCCAATGGTTTGGTCATTAATTTTTCTAAAGTCGAGATGAATTGAACTGTTTTCTTTTGGGTTTCAGGTTTAACTTGGGCCGAGATAAAAGAACTATGGTACTATGGTTCAAGATATCTCAAAGACCGGTGGAATATACTGGATTTCCTGACCCTCTCTCTCTATTGGGCCTCAATCGCTCTGAGGGTGGTAGTGTACGTACAGGTAAGTCTGATCGACATCAACATCATCGGACTAAAAGGGTCAAAATTTTACTTTTTTTCACGCACCAACCGGTCGCTAGTTTAAATCCCTTCAGAATAAAATAGAAGACCGCACGGCCACACAGGTTTCATAATGGGGGGGGGGGGGGGGGGTGTCCACCACACTTGCAAAAGAAACGAGTTAAACAATAATGATCAACTTATCATTAAAATAAGTGGTACATTAAAATAAGTGGTAACAAAAGTGTGTATCACATGTAAAGCACTGACCGGCGGGGCCAAAGTGGTCACAGTGTTCGGATACCGCGCGAGACTTACACCGTATATTGAGATAAACGGATTTTCAGTGTGCAGTTCATGCGACACCTACTTTTTTTTGACAAGTTCACGAAAGTTTATGCTTATTCACACGTAACCATCTTAAAGGTTAATTAAAGATATCATCAATAATATGAACTGATCTTTATAGGGCACGAAAGTTATGTTTTTGTCTAAAGATGGAAATGCGGTTCTCCCAAAAGGTGGGGAGGGACCTTGATGTGTCAAAATAGTAAGAATATTCTAATACAATTTCCTGAGAAAACCAACCGATTCGAGAGCCTCTGTAAAAAAAGGAGATCCTGAAACCATAAGATAAAAATACTAAAATCTACCTTTGCCTAACAAGTGCTTAACTGCACTCAGATTTAACCCGGGGAGTCCAAGGTCTCTTTCTCTTAATAAAAAGATCAGTATTAATAATATAAATAAAGCCAACGGCTGCAAAAATTGAAGAGGGCGCTATTTATGTTACATGGATGTCACTGCGGGGCTTAGTGCTGTCATTTATTTGGTACCTTCTGGAGACTAAGGACAAAAAAAACATGGAAAAAATTTAAAAGAACTCCATAGGGACAGCAAAGTCCAGGGGAAAAACTTAAGTAGGGGTATAGAAATAACAAAAGATGTCTCCACGGGGATCAATTTTTGAATTGTGTATGGGTGTTGAACTTATGTTTGTGTTTATGTCTAACAGGCTGAGACCAGGAAGACTGAACAAATGGCACATGCCACCGAGATACCCTTTTCCACAATGATGAACTATAACTATAGCTTTCCACCTGACGATGAAGACTCCACTAGCACACCCAGTGGCGAGATGCCTTACAATACAACCCTCGGTACCGACATCACCACCACTGGAGAACCCGTGAACTTGGAGCGTCTCTATCAATCCATCTTGACCATCTCGTCTAAGATTGAAGATCTGAAAGCTGATCGTGATCAAAACGACGAGGAGGTTGAGGAGAGATTGGTCATGCTCAATGTGATGGTCGAAAACATGAACAAGACAATGGCGGAGTTTATCGAAAGCCAACAGGACGTAGAGGACATTGGGGGAAGCTCGAGGCCTGGGGCTAACCCGCAACGACGGAGGGGCGGTTCAGGGGCCGGTGGCGGCAGCATTTTCTCCCTAACAGAATATATGAACACCAACAGTTCTGGCAGGGTTAATTGGGACTCATTCGATCCTATGCTGATCTCTGAAGGGCTGTTTGCAATAGCTAAAGTACTGAGCTTCCTGCGGCCCATTAGTCTCACAGTGATGAATCGCCACGTTGGGCCAATGCAAATATCACTCGGTGGTATGATGTTTGATATCACCAAATTCATGCTCATTTTCTGCTTTGTCCTATTCGCCTTTTCTCTTGGTATGAATCAACTTTACGGGTATTACGCCACCATTAAACACAAAATGTGTACAAATGAGGATGAACTGTCTTGTCGGATGTATTTTAGCACGTAAGTTGTTCTTTTATTTTCCACTTTTAAAATAATTATGGACCTTTAGAAATGAAGTAGAGTGCATTGTATTGAAGACGTGACCGACTGTTTAACATGACAAAGGAAAAGCAGTCACTTGGGTGGAGCATGGAGGAAGAAACTCCATGGTGGGAGTTTCCCTTTTGAATGACAACAATGACGGTGACTGTGGCATTAACGGAAGTGACGATGACATTGACATTATACAAAGTAAAAGATGACTAGGAAATCTATTTTGAAGAAGAAAATATTTGTAGAAAGGGGACAAGTGTAAGCTGCCTTGCAGCACATGATTCTTCATTTATTTCATTCATTGAATGAACGACGTTCTATCATTGCATCAGTTTGCTCTTGATTCTGTGTTCATTCATAAATAATTATGCGTATGACGTCATTTGAGTAGGGCGCCCTCTGCTAGAGTTAAAAATAATTATTTTGCTCATTGGCTCCTCCTCTGGTCCTTGTGTACACATTTTTTGTTTCCTTTGTGTCATCATCATACCTCTATGACAGTAGAGTTATTTTCTGAATTTCTGAAATGCCTATAGCTTTTAAGATGACTAAACAAAATTTGTTTATTGTTCCAGTATTCCAGAGATTTCGTGGAGCTATGTCGGTAGAGCTTTTTTTTTTTTTTTCTGAAGTGCATATCTTTTAAGATGACTTAAACAACCCCTCTTTATTGATCCAGTCTTCCAGAAACAATGGGGACTTTGTTTTGGGCGCTTTTTGGTCTTCCTGATCTGGACATCCTGGACCTGAGGCATGCGAACCATACTTTTACAGAGGGTGTGGGTACGGGACTATACGCTGTCTATCACATAATTGCCATTGTGGTCCTGATGAATGTACTCATTGCTATGATGAGCAACACGTATACTCGCATTGAGGTAGGTTTTCGGATGGGTTTCTTTGTCGTTTGTCGTTTGTCGTTGTCGTTTGTCGTTGTAATTGTCTATCGTGGGTTGTGTTGCCTATGTGTTGTTTGATTTTGGAGTTGTTGGTTTGTTTTGTAGTTGTTTTTAGGTTTTGTTGTGTTTTTGTGTTTTAAGTTTTCTTTTTTTCTTGGGGGGGGGGGGGAGACACACCCACCCACCCCCAAATTGGCTGGTCTGTTTTATTGTTCGGCAGTCTCGCAGATTAGCATCAGACAAACAACGAAAAAAAGCTAACAAACAAACAAACAAACAAACAAACAAACACAAACTCACAGCGACAACAGACTATATCATCTATACAAATCCTCAATATTTTACGAAGCCGGAGAAATTTTTCCAGGAAATTAAAGACAGAAGAAACCTTTCGAAAACCTTTCACACAAAGTCCAGGATGAAACATTTCGCAAACATACGAATAGTTTGGAGGAGGACAGTTTTGCTGTTGTGTAGATGTCCCTTTTTAGCCCATACACTGTAGTATAAAAAAATAAAAAAATAAAAATAAAAAACTGTTGTACCCACTTTTTAAACATGGTTAGGGATCAACTTGTTTATCATTTTTGACACATGCTCCTATGGTTTGTATAGCATTCAAACATACACAAGAATCTAACATGTTTACGGTACCGGTTGTATTATGTGAAACAAAGTTGTTACAAAACTTATGCTAGACATGCATTGTGACACTGTTTTTAAAGTGTTGATGACCCCTTAAAGCCACCATACATTGTTACACTACAGGAAGATGCTGAGATACAATGGAAATTCTCAAGATCTAAATTGTGGATGACGTATTTTGAGGGTCGAGGAACCATACCACCCCCATTTAACGTCGTCCCTACACCCAAGACGTTTGGGTACATCTGTAAGTGGATCTGGGACAGGTTACACGGAGCACAGTCTCGACAGGAGAAGAAGGTACTTATACTTTAAAGACACTGGACACTATTGGTAATTGTCAAAGACAAGTCTTCTCACTTGGTGTATCTAAACACATATGCATAAAATAACAAAACTGTGAAAATTTGAGCTCAATTGGTCATCGAAGTTGCGAGATAACTATGAAAGAAAAAACACCCTGGTCACACGAAGTTGTGTGCTTTCAGATGCTTGATTTCGAGACCTCAAATTCTAAATCTGAGGTCTCGAAATCAAAGTCGTGGAAAATTACTTCTTTCTCGAAAAACTTAGTTACTTCAGAGGGAGCCGTTCTTACAATGTTTTATACTATCAACCTCTCCCCATTACTCATTACCAAAGTAAATTTGTATGCCAAAAATTATTTTAAGTAGTTATCAATAGTGTCCACTACCTTTAAAGCTTTCAGGGCAATATTTCTTAGGGCTGCTTATAACGGCCGCTTCTGTTCTAACTGTGTATACGATTTCCATTTCATAGCGCTGCTAACTGCTAGCACACAAAAAGGCATGCTAACCTTCCGGTGATTACTGCACGTAACTGACGTAGTGACGTAACTATTTTCTGTACAGTAAGCACGTAAAATGTGCTTACCGTTATATTAAGCAGCACATATACATTTGGACCAGACCTCTTGTGCATATGACGACACGAGCTGAAACAGCGCCCCCATGATTAATATATAGTATCATATTAATAGTCAAGTCTTGAGCCAAGACTATCCTGGAGTAAGGTACAGGCTATCCCACTAGTTTTGATCAATTCGACAGACGTCATTAGCACAAAGCGCACAGGATTGGCAAATGAACAACCTTCTTTGTATCTCTCGGTGAGGGCGCACTATAATCACATGACATTATATTAATAGTGTTTGTGGTTCAAAAATCAGTGTTCTCAAAATTGTTTATAAAAAATGACCGATTAACAGTAACAACCTCTACATGTGTTTATTTTTTAGGAGAGGAACAAAGCGTTTATGGAGGAAAGAGAAAAGCAATATAGGGTAAGTTACAAGTTTGTTGGATTTTTTTGGCTCTTACTACCCCAAGTGGCATTTCTTTTTTATGTACGACTCCACTGGACCTCTCCTTCCAGTACAAATAGTATGGAGTTACCCCCCCAAAAAAATTATTTGTTCACAAGATAATTTGAAATATTTGTATACCAAACTTGAACGATTTGTAAATGTCTTTGTTTTTTTACTAAACAACTTTTTAAGTATATGGATGAAATTTGCCAGAGTCTAAGATTCGGAAAATGCCCCCTCCTCGCCCCGCCTGCAATTTTTCACTACGAAATTGCCACTGTTGTAGTGCTTTTCAATGTGGAAAAAAAAACTCTTCTAAATCGACTCAAAAAAGGGAATCCTTAAAAAAGGAACATTTTGGGGGGGATGGAAATTTTATACTCCAGAAAAAAAAAATTATTTTGAAATGCAATTTGATGTTATATGATTTTCTGATTGTCAGGACATCATGGGTAAGCTGGTTAGGCGGTACATCTTCGATGCCAAGAGGGATGACGAAGAAGGAAACCAAGAGCAATGGGTCAACCGCATCAAGCAAGACATCTCAGGCTTCAAGTATGAGATGTTCGAGGCCCTCTCAGGAATGGACTCTAAGATGCAAGACATGGAGACGAGGATAGCTAGCGGACCACCAGATACAACCGTCGGTACAGAGATGTTCCAAAAGATGCACGACTTCGTCAAGAAACCCCTTTCACGACCGGACAGTATGGAATCTGTCAAATCAGGGTGCGAGGAACTTTGTGCTGCCGCTTCTCAGGATTTGTTAGATTCTAGAAACTCACATCTTAACACATCACCAGTGTATGATACTGGCGAGTTGGAGGGACCTTCATCTAAGAACCGATACAAGCCCAAGTCGCCATCATTACCAGCCAATATTGCCTCGTACATGTACCCCCCAGAGTGGGAGAAGTATGAACCTATTCGCTTTATTGATGAGGATCCGGAAGTGCCACTATTGGGGAGTCCAAGAAACAGCATCAGCAGTAAAAAGAGGGGAAGCAGTAGGCGAAGACGAAGGCATAGTGCCACACATTTAAATCACATAGGAAGTGTTTCACGCAATAATAAAGACGTTGTTGAAAACATGCTGGAAAGCGCCACCAAGGTCTGACCAAACCCTCTCCTCCTCATTTTTAACCAGCTTGTTTTGAGACATTTTTGAGGAGTTGTTTCTCTTTCTTACTGCACAACACGGTGGCAGTAAATGGCCTCTTGGTCAACAAGATTAAGGTCATCCTTATATATTTAGGTTATATTCATGCTAAGATTTTGTATGTCTAAATAATATTATGAGGAAATTGTAATTTTAACAGATTTATACATTATCTTGTTTTAACGCATGCTCCCCGATAACGCCTATTCTATTTATAATTATTACTTCCTTATTACTATATACACGAGTAGTTTGAATTATTGGTAGTTTGTAGGAGTTATTCCTGTAATTATGAAGAACCGATTTGTGTTGGTTTATAGATGTCGTAATTTAACGTTCGTTAGAAGCTGAGAAAAAAATGCTAAAAAATCTTGGATGGTTGTTCCAGGCATTCAACATAGATAAAGACTGTAAAAGAGTATCGTGAGATAAAATGTCATTGTTTACCATTTTGTAAAGGTTTTGATGAAACTTGTCATTATTTGAAAAAAAATCTTACAAACTGAAAATAATTCCTACCGAATCAAGTAGAAACCGTAACTGTATGCATACCCGTTAATTTTAAACGGAGACGTAAATGGAAGCGTTTGAAGAAATTCGTGTGCTCGTAAAGCAGTGAATCCATCTCCGTGATGACGTCACACCTAACGTCATATATTGCCTAAAATTAATGAATTCACTTCTTCTGAAACTGTTAAATAGCGTGCACAGATCAAACACTTCCAAGGTATATATACAACATATTGAGAAAGTCCACCGGTTTGTACAGAACAGTTTTCATTCACTATACGCGAAGATGTTCTTTTATAAGTTTGCATCGTGTTGAAATAGTTTTCACTATTTGATGAACGTTTTTCTATATTATCAAGTTTGGGGTAAACCTCTTCAATCCGAAGTAAGTGTTGAGCAAGTTACGGAGACGGTTCGTCGATTGTAATTCGTCTTATAAAGTTTCAATTGTTTATTTGCTCCATCCGTCAAGTTTTAGAGTCGATATTCTAAACCTATTTAATGTAGACTTGTTATACATAATATAAATAAATATATAAATATTTCAATGATTTGTAGGAATAGTATAAAAACGGTGTTGCTTGTGTATTTAAAAACTACCTAAGTAACACAAGTCCTTTGCAGTACTTTAAAGACAATACAGAATCACAGAATTCGAATTTTCCAGCCATTTTGTCAGGCTATAATGTAGGCAGTTAGAGGAGGTTTCTAACTATAGATTGTCAGTGTGTGGGGTAGATGCTAAAGTGGACGAGAGAGTTGAGAGATCGAGATAGTGAGTTTTTTAATTTTGAAAACTTGCATAATCAAGTGACTTGGAATAAAATGCCTAAACATGATATAGAAGTGCATCAATCCTCTAAACATATCAAAATATGATAGCGCCGTAAATGCTTTCTAATTGCAAAGTTCAAATGGTTGTTATTGCTTTACATTCGGCGGTTTTTCATACATGGGTTCTGTTCGTTTGGTTATCTAAATATCTATATAGATGTTGCTTAGAAGATAAATTTTAGTAATTAATATTCCCTTTGAGTGAAGGAGTGAAGTTGAGGACGGGTCAGAAGTTGAGATGTACAAGAATGTTACCGTGAGTAGGTTATGGTGACAATAGTGGTCCACGACTCGGGAACGGAAAGGTCCACAGTTTGAAAAACGTGTCGAAAACCAATAGGAACTGTTGCAAAAAGATGAACGAAAGAGGGACATAATGGAAGTCCACGGTCGAACTCGAAGGTGTATACGAGCTTGTGTGATAGGCCTACTGGTATCAATCTCATCATGTTTCTATACAATGCTAGCTCACTCTGTCAACGTCTGACATACAGGGCCCAATTTCATAGAGCTGCTAAGCACAAAAATTTGCTTAGCATGAAATTTCTTCCTTGATAAAAACAGGATTACCAACCGAATTTCCACATTATTTTCAGCATAAGCAAACAACAGCTAAATACCAGTACCAAGCAATATGCAACGATTGGAAATTCGGTTTGTAATATACAAATATTGACTGCTTCGAGTGCTATGGTTAAAACTATGACTCCCGAGGTGATCCCCGGAGCGTTGCCTCGGGAAAATAGAACGCTCCGGGGATCACCAAGGGAGTCATAGTTTTTAACCATTGCACGAGTAAAAGCAGTCAATATTTGTTTTATAACACCCCAAACATTTCTAAATACTGTACTATTATTATTAAGTTACAGACCTGAATGCTACAATCCACGGACGACGCGAATACAGATTGCAAACACTTTTACTTACTGTGTTGCATGTAGTGTCGTGCAATCCGAAATGGTTACAGACTATTAATTTATCATCCTCGTACACGCAACGGACGTCTGGGTACTGCACGCCGTGTGCTAGTCTGTCTAACTAGCGCCCGGCGCCGTGTGCTAGTCTTCGGACTAGCGCACGGCAAACCGACGCACTACCACACGGCCGTCGTCTAGCGAAACTAAGACATGTCATGTGACGCGCTCTAAACCAATGAGCAGGCAGAATACTTGCAAGGGGTGTTATCATCCTGTTTAGCAGCTCTATGATATTGGGCCCAGATGCAATCAATTCACGATATCAGTGTAAAAACTAACTTCAGTGTCAAAGTTGTTTAGATGTTTTTTGTTCACTTAAGGCTCGGTTGGTATAGGATTTTACCTGTGTATGGTGCATTTGCAAGATATATGTGTGTGGATGAAGGTTGTAAAGAATGTGAGAGGTAAAGGAGAGAAGAAAAAAATATATTTAAAGAGGTAAAATTCTGCCCAACAAATCCTGGAGTTTTTAGTTATGTTCTCTGATCTGAAGTAAACCTCTGACACATGTAGTTCGGTGCCCCCAATTAAATTTCTCTTTAATTAATGGGTGATGGAGTCAAATTTTGAACTATATAGGGTCAAAATGTTAGGTGGTATCTTGAAATGAAAGCTTTGTACGCCTTTCGGCTCCCCCTCGAGTTTAAGATTGCAAGGTGCTTCGAATAATGTGTACACTTGGAAGCTCCAGTTCGAGAATAGTTCATAACAGCATGACTTCTCCGTATCTAAAGAAAATTACAACTTCACTAGGAAGACAGAAAAAGTCTGCCTTCGGATACAAGTCTGAACTCTCGCGACCCTGTTTTGAGAAATAAACATGGAATTGGGGATTTTTAAGCACAGGCTTACCGGTCAAGTAATAACTTCCACACACATAGTTTAAACAAAATTGTCCTTACGTTAGATTATGTCATCAACTAGTCTTCGATTCATGTACTTTTGCATATAAAGTTGTAAAAAAAAGAAAATACAAAAAATTGCTTTTGAAATTACATCGTTAAATGTGCAACAGCATTTTCGATTCAAAAATGAAAAAAAGTATTAATTAATTTACAGTTTTAATTAAATTAACAGTACATTTTCTAATTTATTGCAGTTTACTTTTTGTGTTGGGTGGAGATATTAGCATAGTCCTTATAACGGAGAGAGCTGTCTGTATAACTTTTAACTAGATGTTTAACAATTATTATGTTTTGTGTATAGCGTTCATACGATGCATTTAACTTATTTATTTTTAGGAAGACAATCGCTTAGTCAACATCTCTCGTATACGGTTCACATTTTGTTTGTTAAAGGAGGAAGAAAACACCGCAACTTCAACAACAAATATTGACAACTTTCTTGGAAGTTAAGTTATGAATCAATGATTTTTGTACACAAATGTAATCACTGCCTATTATTTAACTGGCCAAGAATCGGATACCATTTGTCCAAGAAACATTTAGGCTGCGAAATTTTGCATATGACGTCACTACAGTGGAGCGCCCTCAACTTGTTGTCAAAAGGCGAATGCTCATTGGCTCATCTGCGTGCCGCGCGTATAGCTGGAGCGTTTCCTTTCTCTAACCTATAAGAGAGCAGCGAGGGCTCTTCAATGCAAGAGGTCTTGGCCATTTCGATTTCTAATCAAAATGAGATGTATCTTTTTCGAATCGTCACTACGATTGGCATTTTAAGTAATAATCATTCACAAGTGAGTATATGTAAACTATAGTCATCTCTATTTCTTATTATTTCACCCTACTGCTCTTCGTATCAAATAATATTGCATCATTCAGGCAGGCACAATAAAGAAGAATTTACATTGGCTTAAGTTGACCAAAAGACGGTATGTGACAGTGAATGGTTGCACATACATGTGAATTATGGTCCTACAAATCTCAAGAAAGTCAAGAAAACTTATTATTTTAACTTAAGTGATCATGCTGACTCTGACACATCAAAACTCTTCAACCAAAATGAAATTAAATCTCAAAACCTATTGAATCCCTAAGGAAAAGTTCTGTGTAGTTTCTTTTTTGTCTTCTTCGACAAACTCTCATCTAATGCAACAATACATTTAGGGATTCCATCACGACTAATGCTCATTACAACAATTTAAGTCACTTAAATTGTTTTTGGACGTTACAGCTTCATGTACAATGATGAACGCCAGTAAGATAACATTATCCACAAAAAATATGCATCTCCGCAACTCTTTAAAGGGAAGGTACACGTTTGGTAATTACTCAAAACACATATTAACTTAAAAACTGACTTAGTAACGAGCATTGCAGAGCTATTGATAGTATAAAACACTGTGAGAAACGGCTCCCTCTGAAGTATCATAGATTTTGAGAAAGAGGTAATTCCTATCTGAAAGCACACAAATTCGTCCAACAAGGGTGTTTTTTCTCTCGTCATTTTGTCGCAACTTCGATGACCAATTTAGCTCAGACTTTCACAGGCTTGTTATTTTATGCTTATGTTAGGGCCCCAAGTGAGAAGACTGGTCTTTGACATTTGTGTACCTTCCCTTTAAGTGGGCAGTCTTCAAGACAAAAATATACTCAGTCATTTTCCGGCATCTTCAAGATGTTTAAGCATATGCATGATCGTAGACGTTCCTCTGAACGTTTACTGACAAAATGATAATAAAAGTTGTTGACCGACAGACCACCATTTTTAGAAAGGGTTTTTCCTCTGCCCATAACTATTACATTTCACATCTTATTTGTAAATAGATAACTATTGAAGACTGTTGTTGGTTGGAAGGATGTCTAGTACGTTGCCATGGTAACATGCCGCGGGTTCGGTTTAGTTCGTGGTGCAGAGACAGTGAAAAGGATCTAAAGTTTGAGGAAACACCCAAAACTTCGCTTTTCCTATAGCAAAAATATCCCATAATTTTTCTTTAGCTTACAGGAGTATATCAATAAACTTCTTGGGTACTTCTTTCTACCTTTTTTTTTTCTTCAGATTTATTATTAACTGTTTTGATTATAAAAACTGTAAACGAAATGTACAATAAGTAGTGGATAAAGGTTGTTTTTCTAAATATTATGTAATGGGTCTGAACAACTCCACACATTATCTAAGCAATTATTCGAATAAATATTGTATTAAATATTTATGGAGATGTAATGCTTCTTACAATGGAAGACTTTGCTTTATGTATTTTGTAAAGTGTTTTTTTTTTTAAGTGGGTGTCGTGTTTTTAATTAACTAATTTATGAGTGTACGTGGCCAACAAGAAGTTGAAATACATTATCCTATTAATGTATTTAACAGACTTCTCTATCAGTCTGGTCTTTTACATTATATTTCATTCGTTGGCCTCTACATGGTGCACCCCACTGAAAAGAAACTCCCATAGCATACAATGCAAAATGCTTATATTCAAAAATATATGAAAAATACCAGCTCACAGCTTCTTACAGTAAAGGGGGAACTATTCATTGACTCCTCTGCTCAATTCCCCCTGGGCCTGTCGAGTTTCTCCCTCCAACTAAAAATAACCCTACAACGGTGTATTTTTCAAAACGTCCGAGCAGCAATTTGGATGGGACCATTTTTTTTCAGGGCCATTGTCACAAAAATGTCCTCGAGTTGGAAGTCAACAACCCCATGTCACAATTGGGTACAATTTTTCAACTGTATCATTTTTCTTGTCCCTCAAATTTTTCTATAATAGAATAATAATTTGAGGGCCTACACAATATTGATGAGGCCGACTCTCAGCTTTCTCCCTTTTTTGGTGGAGTGCACCCTCAAAAACATTACCGTTTAAGTTGAATATCGCCCTCTCGCGGTTTGCTCAATCTTTTGACAGGTTCGTACTATGTTGTATTTCCACTGGAGGAACAATAACAAGACCCTTTTTAACCAAAGTTTATCTCCTAACTACTGGCATTCCTTACCACCTCTACATTTTGCTGTAATCACATATTGTATCTGTATGTATGCATGCAATTTTCCTTTAATTCAGAAACGCTGTTTGCTAGTGCACTCTATAATTTTGTGCTTGACATGTCCCTTGAAATAACACCGCCCACTGCAAGACAATAGTACTCGTGCGCTGGAAGGGTCCAGTTCGGGTCTGGAAGATTTATAATAATTTCTACACGGAGGCCATGTTTCAAAGTTTCCCAGAACTGAAGATTTTCAAAAGGCAGTGCCCTTTGCAAAATAAAAATGGTCTTGTAATCTTAAAGATAAAACAGGCCAGAGCCAGGCTGCAGGCAGGCTGCACAAAAACACAACAACTTGACGTCTACATAAACAATTGCTGACACCTGGCGGCACTGTGCATACATACACATGGCACTAGAGTAATTATTTGAGAAGAGTCTTACCTCAATATTTCCTCGAAATTCATGTAATTTCCTTGGTTGTTTCCGTTCCGAATTTGCGGTATAAAATCGCTACCTCCTAGAGTCATATGCTCCATGTTCCATGACAAACTCCTCATGACAAATTCCTCGTGTTTTGATAAAAAGACAAAAGCAGCACACATTACTCCGTTAGTGTTGTCTTTTCTTTTACATTTTATTTTGACCACATGGATTGTGTCAAAAGAAGAAAATACTCGTTATCGTCTGCTCACCCGAGGATGCACACCTGTGGAATGCGCTTTTTGACCAATTAAAACTGTTGTAAGTTAGCCTTCGGTTTCTACCAAAGTCTTTGCTTGTTGCAAGAATGAAAATGATTCGCTGACAGTTCATTGACCGTTCCATTTTTTTAATATGGGGAAGTAGGTAATTTTTGTATAATTCTCTATGCTTTATATAACACAATTACAACATTTAAGACATTTAGATATGCACAGTAAACTTCCCCATCAAATTTGTATTCAAAAATTGTGGTTAATTTAAATTACATTTATAATATTCCGGAGCGCATCATTGTTTTTTGTTTTTTAAACCTTTATATCAACCCTACATAAAAATGTATCATTCATAGAGCAAAAAAATAATGCTAGAAAATAATTGGAACCAGTGAAATTGGGCTGGAAACAGTGAAACCAATGTCTGGTACCCTGTCTTTATCCCTTACTTTGGGAATCAAATAACTGCAAGGCAAAAAAAGCCACAGTTTGTAACAATGTTACACAAACAGTACCTTTGACAGTACTTTCAGAAAAAGTGTTCAGTTTGTTAGAAACAAAGCAACCAATCATATTATGTATTTTTTATGCAGAAATGTTGATTTAGGACACAACATCTGTCAACACAATTACAATTGGATGTTTTTTCAAAGATGTGGCCGTCCACCTTAACCAGCGCAGTTTGTTTTTTATCATCATTTCCTGTTTTGCGAGATGGAAAGCCAACTTTCATGAGATTAGACATGGTAAAACGATTACCTTTACTTTAGTGTTCCTTTTTATAATGACAGTTATCTTAGCATTGAATGAAGTTTACGGATTACAGCAAGACAAGACTTGCACTGAATCATTTACCATAACATGCACAATGAAGTTAGTAAACTCCAAAGCTTTCCCAACAAACACACGGTTTCATTTCGAACAGTCCCTCGTCGACACAGCAGCCCCAGCCCCCGTCTCTATACTAAAATAAATACAGAGACCACATGGCAAGTTCATATCAGCAGGTGTGCCACGGACTGTGCAGTAGCGTTTAACAATAGACAGAGGCTTATCAATCAATTATAAACTGTACAAGTGCACAACAAGTGGCGGGGTGGAGCAGTATATGTAGAACTTGCTAATTAGTCATAGACCACTGACTATAGATCCATCTTTTTGGATCAATATTGAGCAAGATGTAGTGCCTCAGGTTTTTATTTTTATTTTGTTTACAACTTCAAAAGTACATCTGGTTTGCATTATGCACTCATTATCTAAACCAAAGCTACCAGATTTTGTAAAATGGAACTGTGTGGTTTTCTTTAATTAGAACAATCGGTAAGTTTTTGTAGGGTTTATCCCACTCCTTGTTCTGAGGAGTGCAACTGGTTGATTTCACCTTCAGCGGTGTTAATAAAGTACTTCAAATTTTTGATGCATATTTCATGTCCTGCAGTTTGAAGTATCAGCCAACTTGAAAGAACTTACAATATTGAAAAACAATTATTTCAGCATCGTACAATCCAATTAGAAATCTGTTGAATATGTTGATGCACTTTTGTGCATTTTAACTCAAAACGTCAAATAGCTTGTGCATTCATAAGGATAAAGCATTCGACACATCCTCAGCTTTTTATTTCTTGGCAATATTTCTTTGGATTCGAACTGCCTCTAGCTACCGGGCAACCTCGGTAGTCTAGTTGGTAAGCCACTGCTCTAGAATTGCAAGGGTCGTGGGTTCGAATCCCACCCGAGTATTATGCCTGTGATATTTTTTTCACAGGACTCGGGAAAGTACTGAGTATATAGTGCTAACACATAGGTGTATGGGTAAAAACCAAAATGAATACTCTTTATCCCCGATGCAATTTAACATCTCTTAAAACTTTTCTTTGGTTTTGCAAAGTGGAATCTCTTCAGTTCCTTCCTGAGATTTGTTTTCTTAGCAATCTGTCTTTGTGGAAACAAAATTAGTTTGTGTTGTACGAGTAATTTGCTTTCTTTTAAAACCTGCAGTATGTTACAACGCAATCTTTTATAAGATTGATTTTGGGTTGAACAAAGAAAATTCAACTACAGCGGGATAGGAACCAACGACCAACTGAGCTACATGAGCCTTTTTGAGGTATGGCGGATGTGATAGGAATGTACTGTTTGGTTTGGGTGCATACAGACAAATTTGCCCAAACCTTAATAATAGTGTTGTAGCATTGTGCCCGCCATATTTCAAAATTGCTTATAGACCTTATCGCAAATACGCGGTACGCGCGAGTTAGGTGTGGAATGTGGTGCATGCTGGTCTAGCTAGCGATCAAGTTTGATCGCTAGCTAGACCATCATGCACCTCATTCAATAGTTACAGTTTGCGCAATTGGTATATGCGAAAAAGGTCTATGTATCTAGCACTATGTTTGGGTTCTCCCTATTTTGACAAATCTTTGTTCGGGGCCCCGAAGATTGACAACATGTCCAAATAAACATAAATAGCAACTTCAAGAAACAGAAAAGACAAAATGACACCCATATTGCTTTACCCACTGATTTTATATTCCTCCATTTAGTGACAGAATTTTATTCCATACCGTATGTCGGTAAACAGGACAGCCGTGAAACCTGTGAATATATACATAATACATAATGTACACAAACATCATGTATAATCTTAATTCTACGTATCTGCATATTTTGTTTCAAATCGATTAACATAAAACAGTCCTATAGTGCGCTATGTATAAGCAGAGAACAAAAATATTTGCAGCACAAAGGTTAAGACACGAGTAATTAAGCCACTAAGTATTTTTACATTAATCCTTATACATGTATTTTGGCATTTAGCAATATGTACAGCATGTTTCAACTTTGTACGGAAGCAGTTTAATAAGGACTGCATTTCACTTGACCAACTTTCAAAGATGATTGCATTTAACCTTTTTATCGACATATCGATTATCTAATCAATACCATAAATAGAATCCGTCAATCAGGTTGTTATAATTACACCTTTTAAAATACTTGTATATAGGGAACCATTGAATTAGTATGTAAAATATTCACATGGTACTGCAACAGACAATAGACCTTTCTTTTGCAATGTCACAGCCCGAGTTTTTGCCAACCCAGATTGGAAAACTATGGAAAGCCATAAGTGCAAATCAAGAAAAGATCGCTATTTTTTGTAACAACGTAACCAAATTTGTCGATTTTGTTTAAAACAAAACAACTAATTATGAGAAGTACTTTATTTAATTGAAAGTTTGCAGAAAATGTTGAATTTTGTTAAAACATCTGTTTTTACGATTTAGTGTTTTACTAACATTCGGCCGACCATGCCAACCAAGGCGGTTTGTTGATCAACAAAAGAAAGGTCTATAGATGGAATGCATATAACGTCATTGACCGCCATATTTGATGATAGGAAATGCACACATGGACGCGCTGCCCACGACTCTCATCCAACCATAGCCTTTCAAAGCCCAAGTTTCATCAAAGATGGTGGTCAATGACGTCATGTGCAATCTGATCTAATAGGGTGCGTGAGTGAGCACTGCGGGTTGACCAAGGGAAGCTTATCGAACGCAACCACTGTTGAGGCATGCGACATTAGGCAAATTACAGGCAAACTGTTCCCTGCATTAGTATAGTACATGTAGATAGACACGGTTAGAATTAGATCTCTCATGAACAAATATTTCTTTTTACACGGCTGTGTCATCATGATCTAAGAAGCATGTTGCTGTACATGGAACTATGAACTCTCAACCAAGTTACCGAAACGCGCACCCTCACTGCGTATCAAACTAGGGAGAACATGCGAGCATGTGATGTAATTGGGTGAGAGTTCATACTTCCATATACACAAACATTCCATTGGATGGACATGTGTATTGAAAGGGTTGAGACAACATTCCGAGAAACGCCTCATACAAATGGGTGTTTTGCCCAACAAAGTCCCCCCCCCCCCTTCCAACCCAGTCAGTGGTAACTTCATACACAAATGTTAAGCCATGTTGCTACTTGGTCTTGACCGAATTTCAAACTTTATTCTGCTCAGCATAATTTTGTTAAGCTTAGCTACTTTTTGTGCTAGAGCAGCTCTACAAAATTTGGCCCTGGTCATCATGCTACAACCACCACAAATCTGAAATCAATCAATACTTGTTGATCTATGATGGAGAATGGTGGTGGAATTTTCATTCTTTATCTAAAAGTAAAGTTACTTGAGAGTTGTTTCAATTTTTTGGCATTTTCTTTTAAACCTGCAGTTTGTTTTTACGCAATATTTAATATAATAAGATTGATTTGGGTTGAACGAAGACAAATTTACTAAAACAGGATTTGAGCCAATGACCATTTGTGGGGAAATTCTTAAATAAAACTGGACTACATGAGAATGCAGCTTAACAGCAGAAGGGAAATCCGGCCAGATACAGTCAAATGAAAGTTTGTCAAGTATTCTACAGTTACCATTACTTAGTCTAATACACTCAGATTCAGTGACCACATAAGCATAACATCAACCTCATCACTAAAAAAAAGTATCTAAATACACAAACAAAAAATTGTATTATTCACTTAAATAATACCAACAAAATCACTTATCCAAAATATTTCCATATTTCGAACATTTACCATATTTCAGAGCATATTTTTTCCTTTTGTCAAATATTTTTAACTAGAGTAAGTTTAATCTATGAGCCTTCAGATCTTCGCTAAAAATGTACCGCAGTTTTCACAAGTTACAAAAGACTGTTTACATGACTGTCAAAAATAAGTGCAGAAGGCTACAGATCCTGTTTTTAAGCTAATCTGGTATCCATTCTAGTTGAAAAATATCTAAAATTCTTTTTCAATATGTAATATTAATTTATACATAATATTACAATGACTCGTTAATATGTTTAACACACCTGCTCTTAATTAATTAAATTTTAAAGTTTCTTTCAACCTTTTGAAAAGTTAAAATTACCTGCTTAAATAATATGTTAGTGCTGGGGCTATTTTTCTCATCCTGAAGCTGAGAGAGAAAAATAACGGATAAATGGCAGTAAACTGATAGTCGTTTGACAAACATATCTGGGCAGAATTCAAATGGATTAAACTAAAATCTGATATTCCTTTTTTTTTTTTTTTTTTTTCCTTTTCTTTTTTTCCCCGAGATTTATAATGATTTGAAATGGTCTCATAGTTTCAAATGCAGATATTCTACCAACCAACTATGGTAAATATCCCCTTGATGAGATTGCCTGATTATGACAGAGGGATTCTGAAAAGTGTACAACTGAACATGTAACAATTTGTTGATTTTCAGGGAACTTTCTGCAGAATCAGAGAGAGTTGACAGCTCTGTTCAAACGTTTTGAGAAAAATCAATATTTCAAAATTGAGTCTGTTTACTGTTTTGTATTTTATTTCTGCAAATTCAGTATGCATTCTTAGTAGGACCTTATTTGTTTTCACAACTGGTTGTTCTTTTGCCCTCGATATCAAATCTAAGAAATAGGTGTTTTCTATAATTCAAGGGAGATATCTTAACAGCTTCAGTCTTTTAAAAAAATACTTTTCTCAGAAAGCAAAATATATCTGCTGAAGTGCGTTTTTTGTCTGTTTGTTTGTTTGTTTGTTTGTTTGTTTGTTTGTTAATAGTTTATTTGTGCGCAAGTTAATAAGTAGATGCCCCAAGCATACTCAAAAGCAGTTGGATTAAGTCATGAACAAGAATAGTACAGATTTGTTTGCATTTCATTTGATTTGATATCAATGTTCAGGATTAGGGTTTTTTCTCTAAATATTTACTTCTTTATTATAAAATATTTTAAAATGACAAGAATTTTTGAAAAATAGTAATATTAAATTCTGAATAATTGGGGAATAGGTAATTTCAATAAAATGGAACTCATTCATCTGTGTTAAAAAAAAAAATCATCTTTGATAAATAAAAAATCAAATTACGGGAGAATAAAATAGGAAAATTACTCTTTTTACAAAGAACACAATTCAAACACTTACAATCATTCTGATTCATAAAAGACATACATGACTCACAAATTTAAAACAAAAAAACTTGCATTATTTAGATCCAGCGAAAATATTTTGATGTTAACTTATGGTAAATACCACCCCTAACAGTGGCTTCAGGTCTTCAACTCCAAGTATATAGGTTTGAATGAAATACTTCAAAAATGGGAAAACACATTCGCATTGATACGAATGCAAGGAGGGAAACAAAACAAACAGAAATTACTTTGTCATCCCTCTAAAATACATACTCTCTATGGTGTATCAAAATCTACAACTGAAGTCGGCTAGTTGCTTTATAAAAAACAGCCTACAAAAGGCTTTAAAGACACTGGACACCTTTGGTAATTGTCAAATACCAGTCTTCTCACTTGGTGTATCTCAACATATGCATAAAATAACAAACCTGTGAAAATGTTAGCTCAATTGGTCGTCGAAATTGCGAGATAATAACGAAAGAAAAAACACCCTTGTCATGCGAAGTTGTGTGCTTTTAGATGGTTGATTTTGAGACCTCAAATTCTAAATCAGAGGTACCGAATCAAATTCGTGGAAAATTACTTCTTTCTCGAAAACTACGTCACTTCAGAGGTAGCCTTTTCTAACAATGTTTTATACTACCAACCTCTCCCCATTACTCATAATCAAGAAAGGTTTTTTTGATAATAATTATTTTGAGTAATTACCAATAGTGTCCACTGCCTTTAAAAAAGCAAAACAATTTAACAACAATAGAGAAAGGGGACTATATGCAGCAAAGTTTGAGTTGGTTTGTGAATCCACTACGAAGAATTAAATCCAGTAGAAACTATTAGACGACTTCACTTGAGAATATTGTTGATACGCTTTCAGGGGCCAATTTCGTAAAGCCTATAAGCACCCAAAACTTGCTAAGCACAGAACAGTATTGCTTAGCAGAAACAATAAGTGTCGCTTAGTAGAAACAATAAGTATCACTTAGTAGAAACAGGTTACCAGCGTCAATGACGTTGAGGTTGCATTGCCTTAGCTGGTGCCCCACTTAATTTTTGCTTAGCAAATAATTATTTTGCTTAGCAGCTTTATGAAATTGGGCCTTTGTCACCAGAGAACAGAAAAAAACAATCTTGATATATATATGTACATACATCTGAACATAAAACATATTTATATTGTTATGCTATGGAAAAAGAAAAAAAGGGATAACATGGAGTCCGAGAACATTCAAGAGACACAAAGCCTTTGTGGAGCTAAAGACTCGTCACTACAAAATGGCAGACCGTATTAGTTCACAAAGCAAAAGGAAAACCACACAATTTTCAGGAAAAGTAGCTTGAATCATTATATCCTACTTTTAAAACATCTTTCTGACAAAATTAATTTTGAGGAAAAGTAGGTCGAATCATTATATCCTACTTTTAAAACAAAATTACTTTCATACCAGAATTTCTATAACCAAAAGCGCCCAATCCGAAGAAGGCAACAAATCCCTTTAAAGCATGTAACAGACTTGAAATATTTGAGGACGAACAATTTCTAAGACGAGAATTTTGTGACAAGTATTCTTGAAGCAATCTCTTGGACGCAAATAATACTGTTTACCCGAATGAACAAACCAGATCCAGCAATGTTTGAATCAACTTACGAGGGTTGAACAGACATCTCATAAAACCAATGCATGCACAACTTCTCGTTTACCATGTGTACGCAAAAAAAAAATTAAACAATATCGCCTTAGCAACAACACAAGTGAGTGGATTCGGACTACAAAGCACCCATATTTTCTTCTTTTGCCTTTGTGTTGACCGAGATACAAGAAACTAAAAGGAAAGAACACTAAGCAAGTAAGGTTTGCGGTGACACCATGTAAGAAATAATTTCTTTTGAGAATAGTGGTAGCTCTGAGTAGAAACCGAGACAACACTAGTGACACAGTTTGCAAGTTAGTTCCTCTGAAACATCCAAGGTTGCATTTACGTACAGATTCAAAAAGACTTCCGGCCAAAAACAGCGCCAAGACAGTGAGTCAAAAACCAACTATTGTGTAGACGATACACAGCTACTTGTAGGTGTGTGCAACAATTAGAGTATAGTCTAATAAGTATATACAACTCTGTCATTAGAAGACAACAACAGGCATATCCTGGATCACCACCGACTTATCACAGAAAAACCAGGGCCTAATTTCATAGAGCTGCTTAAGCATTTATAAAGTAGCTAAGCAAAAACAAATTATGCTTAACAGAATAAGGTTACCAACCAAACAACCATGCCACATGTAAATTTTGTGACTGGTATCCTGCTCATTTCTGCTTAAGCAGCTCTATGAAGTTGGGCCCAGATCACACAGTGTACAGAGAACTTGCACAGGAAGACTGAACCAATAAACATTATCCGAGGTTACTCAAGAAATGGTGCTCTAAGAAAGTTATGTTCACAACGTCATATGTCACAGGTTTTCAATGACTAATTTTGTTGTTTCTGTTTTTTCTTTGTGTTGTGTTTTGTTTTTGGTTTTACTGCGCCTTGAACACCCAGCAGGGTGGATATGTGCACATGACAAGTCTTATTATTATTATTATTATTATTATATAATCATCATGAAGAAAATGTTCATTCTAAAAAGATACTTATTGAAACTAAGTTGGACATGTCAGACAACGTCACACAAGACCTTTTTTTTACCGTTTCAAAATCTTCTAAAGCAGCTTAATAGTGGTGCCCAGCAAAATCATCTGCAGAGCACAAATTAGCAGAGTACCAATCTCAAACAATGTACAAAGAGTCACATTTTGTAAGTGACATTAAAGGTGTAAATTTGTTAGATTTGTAGGGGATTGCAAATGGATCTTCTCCAAAAAGTATTGAAATATTGCAGCAATAGGCCTACTTATAAACTAGCTGACAAAAAAGCTGCTGCAGTAACTCTAAAATTTATACCAACTCAGTGAAACTGCAATAGAGGTCTTTTTCTAACCATTGTAGGGTGTCGTGGTCGAGTGGATAAGAACACCGAACTCAAACTCTGGTGTTTCTGTTCAGCAGAGTGTGGGTTCGAATCCTGGTCGTGACACTTGTGTCCCTGATCAAGACACTTAACTATAATTGCTTCTCTCCACCCAGGGGTAAATGGGTACCTGTGAGGGCAGAGATGGTTCTTGTGATTGATTTAGCTGAGTAGCGCATATAAATGTTGCACAAGGCTGTATACTCCCCACCAGGGAGCTGAGATGGTTTAAGGAGTGATTTAAGGCCCAGTGACCAGGGGTAATAATGTGAAGCGCTTTGGGACGCCCTCCGGGTGTGAAAAGCGCTATATAAAAACGGGTTATTATCATGGCGACGGCTAATGCCCGGTTCATACTTCCTGCGAATGTGAAGCGATTTGAGGTGATGCAATAATTGGTACATGCTGTTTTTTTCCAAAGTTTGCACGAGAAAGTTGCAGGAAGTATGAACCGTGCAAAGACTCCTGCCTATGCTTAGGGCAGCCTGTTTGAAATTATGTGTCAAAATAACACATGTTTTCAAAATTACTGGAGGAGCCCAACTAAGCAGCAGACTAAGCCTAAGACTTAAGCATTAGCCATAGGCAATTTTCGAAACCATGACTTCGGCTTTGGATTCAGCATCAGACTTCAATACAACTGTGGGGCCATTCTAGCCTGAGCCGAATCCAAAGCCGAAGCCGTGGTTTCGTAAAGGGCTACAGACTGCTATCATGGTGCCCCCATATTGGGGTTTTTTTTCATTCAACTTAATGCATAAACCAAATTGAGGCTGGAAGGAAAAAATGGTCAGGTCCCTCTATATAACATGAGACTAAGCACTATCATTGACTTTAAGGTATACAGGAAACCTGAAGACCTGCCTCATGATGATGGTCTCTTCTATTTTAAAGACCAGCCAGTCAGAAAAATGCATTCTAAATAAAGCTACTAACAATTGAGGTGATTTCTCCTTATGTTTAAAAACTAGCGTAAACTTGTGTTTTTGAGTTTTTTCTTCAGCCATGCAGTTATAGTTGTAGATAGATTAAATATCAAGTAAAAATAACAATTATACATACAACATACTCCACCATATAGGTGACTGTGATAACTATCTACATATTATGAGGTTTGCATTTACAGTTCGAGTGTGTTGGTAAAAACCAAAATCAAAAAGATGATCTTCGTCTCTGAATTTTAAAGAAAAACTACATTTGAAACATTGTATTTGTAAGATCGACATTCATCAACCTGACCACATGAATAGCAACAAGGAACACCTGTATAAACCACATACATGTATTTATTTTGGTTTGTATCCTTACACCGTTGTGTGTGAGCACTGTATACTCAGTACTTTCCCGAGCTCTGTGAACAAAATCACAGGCATATTACTGGGGTGGGATTCGAACCCGCAACCTTTGCAGTGCTAGAGCAGTGTCTTACTAACTAGACCGCATACATATTAAATTTTTTGAGTCGGAACTTTTCATTGAGCTGGTGATGTAGCAAAACTAATCTTGAAAACTTTACGATTTCAAATCAAAACATTTAGATTTGCATTTGAAACCGTAAGACTTACTGGTGATTTTTGTCTGACCTAGTTTTTATCTTGACTGCTTCCTGACACGACCTGAGCTATCTATTGAGGTAAGACAATTTCGTGATTAAAGGGTATGGGTGCTTGTTGTAGGACAAAAATGTCCACAGATTTACATTAGACTACAGTTTGAAGATAATGACGGTAGAAAGCTTCCCTGAAAATATTACTTGCTGAGGTGCTGTAGTTTTTAAGAAATGAGTAAAACAATGTCATGAAAATAATTTTCGTCTCAGTGATCACGAGACGAAAATTATTTTAGCATGTCAAAATGTATTTTCATGACATTTTTTACTCGTTTCTCAAAAACTACAGCACCTCAGCAACTAATATTTTAAGGGAAGCTTTCTCATAGCATTACCTTCAAACGGTGTATGTTTAATGTAAATCTGTGGACATTGTGTTTTGTGTTACAAAAAGTACCCAAATCCTTTAATCAAAGGTTTTGACACAATTCACAGTTGGGGCCAGAAATAATAAACATCAGTTTTAGAAAGTTTAAAAAGAGGTATTGGATCGCTCAAATCCAAGAATAAAATTTACTCCTGAGAAAAGCCAAAAGCGAGAAAAAAATAATTCGATTTTAAGAGATTTGATTGTTCAAGGATGTGATATCAATTAAGAAAAATCTTTCATACCTGAAACAGCTTGCTTCACCAATCAGTTAAAAAAAAATACAACATTCCATTTGCTTCACCAACTGAGATTAAAAAAACCTTAAATATTGGATAGATGGTAAATATTGGATGATGCCATATTGGATAATCCAATAATTCCATAGTGGATGGTCCAATAATGTCAATTGTCTTTGCTCTTCGGGATCCTGCGAGATCATGCACCACAGATTCATGTGACGATGTCAATGAAAACTTGGAACACAAAAACCAAAATATTATTTTACTTCTATTGCAAAATTGTATGCAGAATTGCATCATGTGAGCCACCGAGTTACATTTTATGGATAATTCAAATATTTCCCACGACAAACAAAAAACAAACGAACAAATCACAACAGAGAATGGATACAAAGCTCTAATCTGATTGGCCGAATGGCTCAGCTGTTGCTAGGCGCCTCTAACATCTCCATGAGAAATGTGTCAATGGGCGTGTCGCCGATCAGCTTGAAGAAGAAGAGATGTTCCAGGCATTTGAGTCCGATGGAGCGAAGAGCCGGTAGACGAAGGAGGAGTTTCGCAAAGCGACCGGGTTCGTCCGGGTACTGCATGCGGCAATACTCCTCGAGGGAGGCGTACACTTTCTCGCGTAGCTCCTCCACTTTCTGCACTGAGTTCAGGTTCTTGGCATCTGAGAAAATGAAAAAGTAATGAATGATGGCATTGTTCATGGTTTAACCAAGATTGTTAGGCATCGCCTAACAAGGCCGGACTGCCACGTCAAGGTCTTGGGCTATTTGATTTGTGCTATTGACCCAGAGCAACTGTCACCAGGGGCACTGCCACCTACTCCTCGGGCTGAAACAGGGTTACCCCCGTAACAGTCTGTAAGGATGTCAGGCATGGGTACCATCTATTAGGAGCCTGGCTTGCAGATAATGTATACCTTGACTTTATAAATTGATAAACCATTCGGGAATTAGATCAACATGTCTCGGCAATTAATGTCAACCATCATATTTATGTGCTGTCCAAAAGCATCACTGCTGCATATAAAAACATTCAACAGATTTGTGTTTCAGACCCCCACATGTTATAGTCATTCAACTCGGTACCTCAAATAACATCATCTGATTTTAAAGGGACACGTTGCCTTGGATCGGTCGAGTTGGTCCATGGAAATCGTTTGAAACCGTGTTATGATTCCATTTGGTATGAAAGATGTTTTAAAAGTAGAATATAATGATCGAGACAAACATGCCTCAAAGTTGCATGGATTTCCTCTTACTTTACAAACTAACACAGTCGACAATTTTAAGGAGTCAAAAACATGACTCCACGAAATGGCGTGCCGTGTTAGTTCATGACATAAAAGGAAAACCATGTAATACGAGGCATATTTGTGTGGATCGCTATATTTTACTTTTAAAACATCTTTCTAACCATATGCATTTTATAACAAAGGGTTTCAAACGCTTTTCGTAGCCCAACTCGCCCGATCCAACATGTCCAAGGCAACGTGTCCCTTTAACATCCATGTACTCAGGAATGCCACGGCAAGGAAGACAACTCCTATTGTACCCAGACTCTCCTATAAACAATCTACAAGATGTGAGTATGTGACGGAATGAGTGTGGCAGAATTTCAACCCTCGCCCAACCCAACGCCCCCGTCCCCTCCAACCCAGTTGACGATCAAGAGTCAAGCGATTATTGAACCAATGGTATAAAAGCACTCTACTGGTATAAAAGCACTCTGTTGATTCAACCATTATTGTCTACAAAACCCTTTCCCCATGACAACATATCAGGCCTGATACTTCACAGAGGCAATGGAGTCAATTTCCTCTGTACTGCATTGCCTCTTAGACTTTTGCCCCTGGTCATTGCCTTGGTGTCCCTTGAAATATTCCAATAGAATATTTACAATTTCCCACAGGAGGTGATCTTTTACTAAGAAAAGCACGCCTTGGTACCCTTGTCCTTTCAAGAACAAAACATGCCTTGGTGCCCTTGCCCAAACTCTAAACGAAAAAATAGTAACCTTGCGGCTACTACCATGTACTAATCTTTGTTGTGTGAGTGTTTGCTTTGACAGCCAGTGAGGTCTCGACGTTTCAAACAGTATACTCTATTCTCCTGAAGATGAGCAGAGTATACTGTTTGAAACCACACTGGCTTGCTTAAGAGATTTAACACATGGTTATAGCCACAAGTTTACTATTTATTTATTTATACTACTGTAGTTAATTTATATGAAAGCTGTACTATGATAAAGGTCTACAGGTGAAAGAGAGTGAGATGTAAGACCAGACTGTCCTCTGATTGAAGAGGCAGACTAAAAAGCCGCTCCAATACCTCCTTGTTTATCCCAAATTACACTCCATCTAAAAAAAAAAATTAAAAAAAACGCCTATCTGATTCCCATCCCATCCAAACAACTGGTAACATTCTTCATAGTAATCCATCCTTTAATGAACAGAATGATCCGACAGAAATGTCTTTACTTTTTATTTTTGAGCTGGTCGCCGTAGATCGTTCTAACATCTGGCCTCAAGAATCTTGTTTCAACTCAACAAGGCCTAATTTCGTGGGCGATGCTAACCACAGTTGTCTGCACTTACATGTGTGTCATTCAACCAGTAAAGCACAGAAGTACCAACCTGGGTTTCAATAAGTACCAACCTGGGTTAAAGAGAACGATGGCTCTCAGGCAGCCAAGCTCTGTCTTGTCCATTTTCATCTCTCTCATCTTAGCAACGAGTTCCGTCAAGACTCTGTCAAAGATGGTTCCGACCCCCGCATGGTGGGCGCTGTTCCGATGTACATGGAGACCGGTTGCCAAGAGGATACCATCCTTGACAGCGATGGAGCGATGTGAGAATGCAGCAATCAGCAATTCATTCCAGCCTGAAAAGAAGACGGGAGACTAAACTATAAACCTTCATTTAAGGAAGCAGCCATCTTGGATTTCTCCTCATACAAATCAATGGTACCAAACGGATGCTGGAGGAAAATATAGTATGGTCCCTTCTTATGATATGAATACGTTCTATCAGTATTACTATGAAGTCAGGAATCCAAAGCAGTGGATTCCAAGAGGCCCTATGACAAAGTGGGGCTACTTCCACCATAGACTGGTGCCTGTTAAAGCTGCTTACATGTTTTGGGTTATAGAAGTCAGGGGGAGTAATTTACCTGCTCTAAGAAGGGTGACCTGATCATCAAGAGGTAGTTCAGTAAAGTGTGGAATTCTCTTGGCCCATTCTACCAATGTGAAGAGCTGTTTGTCTGCTGCCTGGCATATGTTGGTTACTGGATCATGCTGAGGATTCAAACACAACAAAAGCTTCAGAATCAACAACCATTCCCATAACTATCTGATCTTTAACAGGCATGATATTTGACCATTGGGGAAAAAAGTAGCAATATTTAACTTAGTACAAGGGCTAACCTACATGTACAGTGAACACATGGTGTAGGCTTTAAGAGACTTTGCAGGTTATTTAAAGATGCTATGTCAGATTTTTGGCCCCAAACATTAATAAATAGATTTTCTTGAGTGAATGGTATTTCAAAGAGTATCACCCACTCTAATGAAAAAAAAACTTAACTTTTACTTTTAATGGTCAGGAACCATGACAAAAATTTTAAACGTTTCTTATAAAACACATAAGAATTGGTCACGTGATATATTGGCAGACTTTTTCGCACAATGGCTCAAACGAAAGATTGTAACTTTCTCGACCCCCATCAAAATACCTATTGAATTTTAAATCAGTATTTTTGGGTCAAATCGGCAAAAAAACTGACATAGCATCTTTGTCTGATTTTTTCCCAAGAGCAAACAAATCTGAGAAATGTTGCTAACACTAACAGTAATGCCTCTCAATACGTGACAATGTGTACATGTATGTAAATTTAATATATATATTTCCATCCATATTCATGTCAAAACAAAATATGCCTTTTATGGCCCAAAGCACCCAAATCCAAGGACAATGTGCCCCCATGACTAGTCAAGTATATTTTACGAACACTGCGGTCACCAATTCAATTAGATATTATATTAATCTTTCTTCAAATGCAGCATTATTCAAATAGAATCGTATGAATTTTGTACAAACATCTGCCTTTACATGTATTTCATACAGTATAATCTCTTCATCAATCAAATGGACAATAACCATTTGCAATAGCTCAATAACTTCTACGGTCTTTTGAATAAATTATTCAATAAGCGGCAGAACCCTTTACGGCTCGTGTTCTCCCTTCATAATTAAATTTCAAAACCATTTCCAAGAAACTTTCAGCGACGGGATATTAATTCTTTCCCCCCAGGGCACAATTTCATAGAGCTGTGCTGATTTTAAAAGCACAAATAGTAGCTAAGCATAACACATTTATTGCTTACCAGAATCAGGGTAACCAACCAAAACACCATCTCACATGTACTGTCTGTGGCGGGTATCCTGCTCGTTTTTGCTTAGCAGATTTCTTTTAAGCGATATTTTCTGCTTAAGCAGCTCTATGAAATTGAGCAAAGACAGAGTCGGGCACAAGCCACAACCTTGCAAACTTATTGTAATTTGGTCGCTTTTCAGTTTCTCCTAAGCCAATTTTTGTTCTCTGTGCTTAGCACATTTTCGTGCTTCCTTACAGGCTGTGCATTTCTTACCGGTGTATCGACGTATGTATCAGTGTTGGGTTCCACAGCAAGTTCCGCTTCCAGCACCTTCTCCACCGGCATGTCGTTGTTGACCGTGCTCGTACTCTCCACTTCCCCCTCCCCCTGGCACTTCTCTTTCCTCTGTCGCTCCTCTTGTACAGCTGCAAGACACACAGCTCCAAGAAATAAGGCATAGAGTATAACATTCAAATACAGACTTGATGGAGCGTTCTTTTACAGGCTTGTGTGTGAGTGACAGGACCGAGTCGCTGCCACACAACGCCTTCAAAGATGTGTCATGATAATCTACTCTACAGAAGAGAAGAGTCAATGTTAATATAATACAGATAAATGTAGAAAATAATTGTCAAAGTTGTTAGATATTTCAGTTGTTAGTGTCATTAAATAACTTGTTTGAAATAGTAATAACACGAATAACACAGTCGGCCATTTATAGTTTCAACTTTTTGACTCCCATAAATGGCCGACCGTGTTGTTCGCAAAGGAAAGGGAAAACCACGCACTTTCGAGGCAAATCCAGGTCTGTACTGTATGTATTTGTCAACACAATGTAAAACATTTAAAGAGAGTATGACTTGAATTGAATATAGTCTGTAACTTTAAAGAAGAAACTTGACTAAAGCGGGACATAAACCTACAACCTACAGATCCATGTGCTGGCACTTTACAAACTAACCCTATGTGTTAGTACAGTATGTAATTGTCAACACAACGTAAAACATTTAAAGAGAGTATGACTTGAATTGAATACAGTCTGTAACTTTAAAGAAAACTTGACTAGAGCAAGACTTGAACCTACAACCTACAGATCCATGTGCTGGCACTTTACAAACTGTGTTTGTACAGTATGTATTTGTCAACACAATGTAAACAAATTAAAGAGAGTGTGACTTGAATGAATGTACAGTCTGTAACTGAAGACGATCAATAGCTGACATACATCCATGCACAATAGTTAGTAATGATCCGTTCTATGTAGGTCACTGCATAATTTGTACAGTAGTAGAGTCCGAAGCAAACGATAACTAAATGTGTAGCAAGATGGGACAGCCCGGTATGTACATACATGTACATGTACATGTATGTACATGTACATGTATGTACTCTCAAATGGTCTTTTTGCTCATAGTATCAGATGTCCTACGTAACTACTTTTGTTCCGGTTTTGTTTTTGGTTTTACTGCGCCTTGAACATGTGCGCATTACAAGTCGTTATTATTATAATTATTATTACGGTGTACATGTGCATGTACATACATGTATCATGTATGTATAGTATAGGTGTACAGGTCTGGAAGTTCAACTTTGAAAGCGGCACCAAGGCTTAAAAACAGCAGTAGCTGCACATGTGCATTGTGTACGTACATGTATGCACACTACACTGTACATTTGTATGTGTTTTTGAAAGGCAATAGTTGGTCGCAATGACCACGGCAATGATGTAAGCGCGTTGATACTGTTATTGTAAAATGCGCATTTATAAGAACTTGTTTTTTATATTGTTATTCATGCTCCACTATGCCATTTGCAAAATGAACGTGAACGGTACCGAACCGTTTTATGCACGTTTTTTTTTTTTCTCTTTCCAATACCCTTATTACCAATTCTAGCTGACCATAAACACGTAAGTTCAACCCCCTTCAAATGAACAGATGTCTTTTACACTCATTGTGTATTCAGAGTTTGTTAAACACACTGCATTATCGCATCATTTACATACTTGATGAATGTTCAAGTATAACAAATTGACAATCTCTCCATAGTGGGTTTTGCTGCGGTGTAAAGGGACCGTGGACCCCCGTAATCTAGATCAGCGAATGGTAAGCTACTATGCACTTCATCGGACTCTCTGGGTACTGATTATCTTGGCATCACCGACAAAATTTGCATAAATATTTCCCCCGATCGGAGCAGTCAATATGCATTTTTCAAGTTGTACAAAATGTGCAAAATTTTTACTTCAGAGGGAACTGTTTCTCACAATGTTTTATAGTATCAACAGCGTTCCATTGCTTGTACAATTTAATACCGAGTAAGTTTTTATGCTACCAACTAGTTTGAGTAATTACCAATAGTGTTCAGTGCCTTTAAATTGGCAAAAGAGACTTGTAAGACTGATTTCTCATACATTTATTAGTGTTATTGCAAATAGCTAACCACAAGATTGCATTCTGCACAGCTGCAATGGTTCAAATCGTACTTTGCTGTGACTCTTTGGGAGAAGATTTATTTGAGGTTCAAGTTTTTTTTCATCTGAAAACTCCTTTTTCTTTGATCATCACAATTAAATTCTGAAGTTGCAATAAATACCCGAGCCAGGGGTTGAATTTTCTCAATGAATGAACAAAATACAACTGTAGGTTTAGGTTTAGAGACAATCTGACCTCCTTATTCACGCCGACTGTGCCTTCTAGAGAACTTTCATATTGCATACAAATCTGCCAGCAAAAGAAAACCCTCAAACGCAACAGAGGAAACAGGTTGTACCTGTAGCAAAAGCTATACACAATACGACAAAAAGCTGGAATTTAGGGCAAGGCTACAATGTATGTGTTGTACTGGATGTATGCACATGGCTGCATGGGTATGCAACTCCAGCTAAATACGTGTACAATGTAGCTTGAGGTTAGCAGGACGGATTGGAAATGGAATTTTTTTCTACTGTTCATGTACGAACTTTACTAATTATGTCAAGAAGGAAGGAAGGATGCACACGTGAAATAATCAAACGTGAAATAATCACACGTGAAATAATCACACGTGGACCATGGGACACGTGCATTTTAAATACCAAACTTGTTTAAGATCAAAGATTTACATAAAGCTTACACGGTCTTATGATAATAAAACTAGAAATCACCCCTTGAAATATTTCTGTCTGAAATGTCATATTTGATAAGAAATGGAAAAAAAAAATTCGCTCAGTGAGCGTTTATTCATTTTTTTAAAATAAATTAGATGTCAATGTGTAATCTGTTTTTCACTATTTTCTCGTGACCAAGATGCCAGCTCTCCATTGCTTGTTACCTAGTAAGTTTATATCCTAACACTTATTTTGAGTAATTACCAATAGTGTCCAGTGTCTTAAAAACATTACTGGCTTGTCTCTAACGCATGCACCCGCCCATGCAATGTTCCCCCATAAAGATTTAAATAACAATCCAAACTAAAGGAAGGAATATTTATCCCTTTCACTGAAATATTTTAAATCTTCACTACCCGAAAAAAAAAAAATCAGAGACAGCGCAGTCTTGGTAGTGATGACTCAACACCAAACCACACGACACGGCTACTGCAATTTTTGACAGATGCAAAATCAACAGGGGATTTTTTTTTTCTTTTAACACAAACGCTGCACAAGTGTGCATGCACGGATTGGGGTCAGGGATGCCAAATATTGGCATTGGAAAACCCCGTTGTTGACAACCGATGGTAGAGTTTCAGCCACTGAAATTAGGGAGCACTAATAGAAGCTCAACGCCGGAACAAACCTCTGCATCTTACCGTCAGACATTGAAAAAAAATGTACACAGCGGTATAGTGCGTGAAGGCTCTTGCAGTATGACACCCCATGCATCACATTTCAAAATCCCGAGAATTAAAAATAGCCTACTTCACCCCTAGCAATGTGTTTAACTCTGAACGCACTTTCCACCATGGCGATCCATGTTTACCTCCCTGAATGTTCTCTAAAAATAGGAATTTTTTTCTAGTTGCGGGTATGAATAGATGTTCGATTTGGAACTCCACATGAATGAAATTCATAAAAACGGGGGCAGTGGGCCATAAAAATAGAACTGCAACAGTGTGAGCTGGTGTAACTAGATAGTGTGGGCGTAATGAGTAGAATCACTTTGTGGATGTGTCATTTTTTTATATACTGAAATCGTCACGTTTTTATTCCAGTTAATCTCAAAAGACAAATATCAGGTTGGGGTGGTGGTTTCTCGTAGTGTTGAATCCTTTAAAGGGAAGGTACACGTTTGGTAATTACTCAAAACAAATATTAACTTAAAAACTGACTTGTTTACGAGCATTGGGGAGCTGTTGATAGTATCAAACATTGTGAGAAACGACTCACTCTGAAGTAACGTAGTTTTTGAGAAAGAGGTAATTTCCCACTAAAATAATAAAAGACTTCTAGCTTGAAGTGTTTTATTCCTATCTGAAAGCACACAAATTCGTCCAACAAGGATGTTTTTTCTTTCATCATTTTCTCGCAACTCCGATGACCAACTGAGGTCAATTTCACAAGCTTGTTATTTTATGCTTATGATGGGATACACCAAGTGAGGACACTGGTCTTTGACAATTACCAAACGTGTACCTTCCCTTTAAAGGCACTCTAGAGACACTTTTGGTAATTACTCAAAATAATTGTTGTGAGAAAAGACACCCTCTGAAGGAACATAGGTTTTTAGAGAGAGGTTATTTCTCACTCAAATATTTAAGGCATATGAACGCACATAAATTTTCCTTTTATTATTCTCATGCAACCTCGATGACCAATTGAGTCAAAATTTTCAAATGTTTTCACAGGATGACTCAATGCAAAGTCCAAGCAACCTCAACATTCATGTTGAATGTGAGCTCAAATTAGTACAGTCCCAAAATCAGCGAATTCGTTCTGTAACTTTAGACGTCTTCAGAACCTTAAGCTGGCTTAAATGTACTTCTTATCCAGCGAATGTGCCGTCTTACAAGAAAAGCTGCTTATCAGCTGGGTCAGTCTGAAGCCATACAAAGACAGTCAAGGCTACGAGTTCCTCATTTTATCTTCAAACACAATACGCAATGCCTCGTAGACTATTACCCGGTCCCTGGTACTAGCTACCAAACAAAGGGGTGACAATTGAAATGACCCCAAGGTTAAAAAGGACTTGTGTGAACTTTGAAGATACCTGGGCCAAATAAAACATGTAAGCACAAAAATTTGCTTAGCATGAAGTTACTCCTTTGACAAAAACAGGATTACCAACCAAATTTTGGTGTGATTTTCAGGATAACAAACAACAGCTGAATACCATTAACAAGCAATATGCAACAAATAGAAATTTGGTTGGTAATCCTGTTTTTCCCAGGTCAAAATTCCAGTTGAACCTAGTTAAACTGGGTTTAACTGGAACTAGTTGAAACCAGTTGAAAAACTAGTTAAACACAGTTAAAACCAGTTGGTTTAATATGGAAAATGGACAGAAACCAACTGGTTTATAATTCCAACCTAGTTGAACACAGTTAAACCTAGTCCAAACCAGTTGGTTAATATGGAAACTGGACGAGTTTGGTCACTATCCAGTTGAACCAGTTGACCCCAGTTAACTAGGTTCAACTGGAATTTTGACCTGGGTTATCAAGGAAGAAATTTCATGCTAAGCAAATTTTTGCTCCATGGAAAAAATACTGACTTCAAAGAGACATAAATGTGCATACAAGACCCTAAACAAAGCTGGGCCCATGAACTCAAACCTCTGCTTACCATCGGCTCTCACAAAAGCAGGGAATTTCACACTTACGTCAAAAACATTTCACAGGCTAGCATTGAATTTTTGCTTGTACGCAAGAGTACTCCTCGTTACTAGGCATTCTTCGCTTACACAGCTAGCGCAGATATATTTAGCGCTTGCACAGTAAGCCGAAAATGGTTATTGTAAGAGCAGAATTCGGTGGTAAGCAGCGCCATGAAAGTAGGCCCAGGTGGCGATTGGTAGAAAATGAGAAATGAGAAGATCAGTGAAGATCTTCTGAAAAGATCCTCGGGACCTAGACCTAGGTCATCTGTCTTTATCCGCTTTGCAAGGATAAAGACAGGTACTGCAGCCGATTTCACAAAACGCTGGGATTAATCCTATCTCGAGTTAGGGCGAGTAACCCACCCTAACTTGGAATGGGTTCAATGCGTCCTACGTCTTTGGATTCGGAACTGAAGATGCCCAAGTGGTAAGAAGTGAGAAGATCAGTGAAGATCTTCTGAAAAGCTCCTCGGGACCTAGACTGATCTCCTATCTTTATAACGACAGGTACTGCAGCCAATTCCACAAAACGCTGGGATTAATTCTATCTCCTAACTTAGAATGGGTTCAATGCTTCCTACATGTACGTCTTTGCATACTGAACTGAAGTCGTCCTAAGTCCTAAAATTAATCCCAAGTTAGAAAGAGTTTGGTGAAATCGACGGCTGGTCATACAGACCCAATGATTTCAATGGATACATTGATTTCGTTGGATAAACATGTTAGTGATTTGATTCAAAAGCTTTTCATATGTGTTTTGATTGGTCCAATGTGATGTCTTTCAGCTGCACTTTCGGTCGTCGCACCCTGTATAATGGTTGTATATGTACATGCATGTAATTTTGTATTATTGAATGTAATATATGTACATGTGTGAACTAACTGCGATTCTCCATGTGAAATAGATGCAAGGTCAAAGGTTCGTCTGACAGGATCTTGCCAGGCGCCCAAGGCAGGTATCTGGTGTTATTCACAAGCCTCGAAGTGTGACGTCAGATTTTCAGCTTATTCTACATGTCAGCTCCGTAACTGGAGACATGCAAGGGTGCTTTCAAAAATTGATCACATTTGGCATCAAGGTTCTCCCCAGGTTTTTTCCACGCATTCTAGATCAAATTTGTTTTGTTTGGCCGAAGCAACGCTGAATTGAAACAATGTTTTCGCAAAATTTTGTACTTGGTGTCTATCTTGGCTTTAAAAGCCGCACTGTGGAATCTGGAGTATTCAAAATGGTTTTATTTTGATCGGTTGGAAAGTATTTTTACTCCATATTGTTTGCTTATCGGCAAAAATTTGCGCAATCGGCAAGCACTTTGTGTGCATCGGCTTGATACGCTAGGGAGAACCCCTGGTTTCAAATATAGACTCCTTGCATAACACGACAACGCTACAGTTCAGGTGCACTTTTTTTTGCACAAAGCACAGCTATCGTCCAACCCCAGTGAGGGCGCTTCTTTGACGCAGTGAGGGTGCCTTTTTAAGCGTGTGACGTCACATTCAAGAGGTCTATAGTTCTACAAATAAACACATTTTGTCTTCCTTACCTTCTCTCCTCATGCCCATGGCAATACATTTCTGGTAGCGGCAGTACTGGCAGCGATTTCTCTGGCGTTTGTCTACGATACAATTGCGGTCATCTCGACAGGAGTAAGACAGTTCTTTCCTGACGGTTCTTTTGAAGAACCCTTTACACCCCTCACAGCTGTAGACTCCGTAGTGCTTACCTGCATGCGACATGATCAAGGGGATTAAAGTGGATCAAGAGTTTAATAATTATAATAATAATAATATTGGTTTATTATTGTAGGGTGTCATGGCCGAGTAGTTAAGAGCATGGAATTCAAGTTCTGGTGGTTAAAGCCATTGGACATTTTCGGAACAGAAAAACGAATAAAAGTTCACAGATTTACAAATAACTTACAGGGTTTACAGAAGGTAATGGTGAAAGACTTCTCCTGAAATATTATTCAACAAAATGCTTTACTTTTTGAGAAAACATTAAAACAATATCGATTCTCGATATCTAGATTTACAGATTTATTTTAAACACATGTCATGACACGGCGAAACGTGTGTAAACAAGGGTTGGTTTTCCCATTATTTTCTCCCTACTCCGATGACCGATTGAGCCTAAATTTTCAAGGTTTGTTATTTTATATAATTTGTGATACACGAAGTGTGGGCCTTGGACAATACTGTTTACCGAAAGTGTCCAATGGCTTTAAGTCAGCAGAGTGTGGGTTCGAATCCCGGTCGTGACACTTGTGTCCTTGAGCAAGATTAAAATACTCCAATTGCTTCTCTTCACCCAGAGGTATAAAGTAAACGTGCACCTGCAAGGGTAGAGGTTGAAATTGTGTATGAAAAAGCCAGTAGCTCAGGCTGTCATATTCCCCAGGGAGCTGCTGAGAAAGATTTTAAAAGGAATGTTATTGTTCCAATGACCAGAACACTAATGAAAAAAGAATTGTGTTGTTAATTGTGAAATGCGCTATATAAGAACTTGTATTATGAACTAATTATAATTATCATTCAGTAAGGGCGCTGTTTGCATTTTTTGGGGTCTATTGACACATTGTATTCTTTCTTACCGGATGCTCTGTCTCCGCATACAGCACAAATTCCTTTATTCATTGACGACCCAGGCATGCCCAGCGGCGAATGCGCCCCTTGGTTGAGCAGTGACGACGGTGACAGTGAAATATGTGACATCATGGACTGTGACATGGGGTGGGTTGGGATACCGGAGGGCCCGATCATGGGCTTGATGTCCTCCTGTGACGAGACCGATGACACCGATCCCATACTGCTGAGGGTCGGCGACTGCATGGCTTGTGGGTGCATCATTCCGCCGTGTACGAGCGACGGGGACGTTATGAGTGGAGGGGAGCCCATGTTGCGATTGTTCAACATCGGCGGGGGTGAGCCCATCGTACTGGTGGGCGACTGGATGGACGTAATGGAGTTTATCGAATCTGAAAAGTCAACAAGATAAAAAAAACATCACATAAATATACTGTATCACATATCATACTGGTGGCAGCTGGATCAGATATGATATTGTACATGATATTTTAGTTCTTGGGAAAACAAATAGGGATACATTTAAAATTTGTACAAGGGCTTACCTACATGCATGGTGTAGGCTCTTATAGACATTTCAGGCTATTAAACCACAATTTGTATTATTTTTTCCAAAGGCACACAAAACACACTAAAGTAGAAGAATTATGCCTGCTTGGCGAACTTTGCAAGGGCACCGCAGCAAAAGAACAGTGCACCACAGCAATTGCTGTGGGTGCCGTGGGTTATTTTAAGGCCTGTATTTTACACACATGAATATTACGCTCATGTGCAACCAAATAATACTCACACTACATGAATGTGAGAATGTTTACATGCACTGTACACTAACCTTTCCCCTTTTGACTTCCTAACAGAATACACAGGAAATAACCCCCACCCCACTCCACAGCACCCAACCTTACTCTGTTAAACACTTCCAAGCATCCGTCTGACAAGTCCCTGACCTTCGCAAATAACCCCTCTCCCCAACCCCCCCCCCTTAAAAAAAAGTTTTCCCGCAGGGCAATAAAAATGAAGCATCAAAATGTTTTGACAACATGTCTGATGACCAACCTTGAGACATTTTTTAGAGCATTACGTGCGTTTAAACATTATTTCATGTGGAATTTGCAGGCCTAATTACAGTGTGGGGCCTACCACACAGCAGGTGTACTGTACACACCACCGCAGCTACTATGCAGCACCAGCCCAAACAGAACCTCAAAACCCTCAGAGGGAGTGTAATGATGGGGCACCGGTTATTTCCACACAGGAAGTGTACTGGAACTGCCCTACAGATGACCCCTAGTCTGTATGACTCTCCCTCTACTCTTGCAGGGCACCAGCCATCCAGGGATCCCAGGGCTAACCACACATTTCCCTTTTTTTTGAGGGGGGGGGGGTGACAAAACTAAACTGCGAGCGATGCAACATGTGGCATCACTAAAATTATAAGAAAGGTGTTTTTACTGAATTCTGCAGGGACTGAGGGGAAATCCTACCCTCGCTTGTTTCTTCCTATCAAGGTTTTTTTATAAGAAAACATATCCTGGAATCTCTGACTAAAAAGGCCTTTCACACAAGCGCAGTATACATTTAGCAAGGGTCCCTTGCTAAACTGTAGCATGGATGTAAACAATTCTATAGGGAGAACGGAGGGGAAATCCTACCCTTGCTTTTTTCTGACTCTCTCTTGTTTTTGTGACTAAAGCTATGAAGTTTAGTTCTAAGGGGGTGCAAAGAGATCACCTCAATAATTTAAGGAAAGCGGCTTATAGCCCTCCTTGTGTTGCTTGAAATGAAGAACTGCACAAAAGTATTTCTTCTTTTGAAGTCTATTTTGAAATTTGTTGCAAGGCAAAAAGGAAGTGATGTTACAATGAAAACGAGCGACTCAACAAAGATATCAAAGTCACATGAAATGTTTAACAATCGGCCACTACAGGGGTCTTTATAAAATATTCACTGCATTTCGCAGCTGTCTTTTCTGGAAGAACCCTTGGAGAATTCTCTGGACACAAAATCTTAAATAGAAAGACTAAGTATGGCCTTGCCTTTTTGGAGTGACCATGTACAAAAAATATTCGGACAACAAAAACCTTGCCTCAAGAGGCTGATTTTCCAGGCAATTTGATTGAAGGCAACAAACTGCGCTTGCATGTGAAAGGAACTTTTGATAGCACAAGAGACGCCAATAATGATAATAACAAAGACATTTGTAAAGCCCCTAATACAAAAGCCTCTAAGCATGTACAATAAGTGAAAGAAACAAAACAAGTTAGCAGATTACAAATAAGCAGCTTCAAACAATTGAGTTTTGAACAGAGACTTTGAAACAGTATAAAGAACCAGCCTGGCGAATATGCACAGGAAGACAATTCCAATCAAATGGAACCAGTGTAAGAAAATTATCTTTGAAGATAAAAAAATGGAAGAAGCTCTTGAAGTTATGGTGTCTCACTATTGACAAGAAAATTGTGTGAATAATCAAATTGTGAAAATACGGAGGCCAAGGTTGCCCAGGTGCCCCTACATGTATGTACAAATGTATGTACAGTATGTTAGTTTCCTTATTAAGATTTCCAAAAAGAAAGTGCCCTTTGCAAATAGGCCTTGCTCTCAAAAATGAAATTCCAGGCCTAAAATGTTGACAAGCCTTTATTTCACAGAGGCAATACAACAAAGGTGATTGACTACAAGCCTGGGTGCCCTTTAATTACCCTACATGTACAATGAACTTGTGAAAATGCCCTGAAACCCTTTATTTAGAATGTTGTTTTGCTCAGTTCTCAATCTCTTAAAGACAGTGGACACTATTGGTAATTGTCAAAGACTAGCCTTCTCACTTCTCAACATATGCATAAAATAACAAACCTGTGAAAATTTTAGCCTAGATTGGTCGTCGGAGTTGCATGATAACTATGAAAGAAAAAAACACCCTTGTCACACGTAGTTGTCTGCTTTCTGATGCTTGATTTCAAGACCTCAAATTCTAAATTTGAGGTCTCAAAATCAAATTTGTGGAAAAATCCTTCTTTCTCGAGAACTAAAATGTTGACAAGCCTTTATTTCACAGAGGCAATACAACAAAGGTGATTGACTACAAGCCTGGGTGCCCTTTAATTACCCTACATGTACAATGAACTTGTGAAAATGCCCTGAAACCCTTTATTTAGAATGTTGTTTTGCTCAGTTCTCAATCTCTTAAAGACAGTGGACACTATTGGTAATTGTCAAAGACTAGCCTTCTCACTTCTCAACATATGCATAAAATAACAAACCTGTGAAAATTTTAGCCTAGATTGGTCGTCGGAGTTGCATGATAACTATGAAAGAAAAAAACACCCTTGTCACACGTAGTTGTCTGCTTTCTGATGCTTGATTTCAAGACCTCAAATTCTAAATTTGAGGTCTCAAAATCAAATTTGTGGAAAAATCCTTCTTTCTCGAGAACTATGCCACTTCAGAGGGAGCTGTTACTCACATTGTTTTATACTATCAACCTCTTCCCATTACTCGTTACCAAGTGAGGTTTTATGCTGATAATTATTTTGAGTAATTACCAATAGTGTCCACTGCCTTTAAACACCACAATTTAATAAGATTCAAGGCATAACGGATAATTTTCCAGCTGGAATTAACTCAGCATGTAAATTTATGATCATCCTCAGGAGCAAAACATTTGATTTATTGCTTGGTATGAATTGCTATTATTTTATTTTGTTCTGTTTCTTCATATATGAATGCCTGCATCTTATGAAAATTGTTGAGTAGTAAAATTTGTTATTGATTGTTTTATGTGTAGTTTTGTACTTCTCTTTTTGCTGTTTTCTAAAGCACTTTGTATAAAATTTGTAAAAAGCACTATATAAATTGATTAGATTACTCTTTTTATTATTATTAAAATAAAAAATACTTTTATTTTAGTTTATTATTCTCAACTGGGTGCCCGATGGACATGCTCATAAAAGAAATGAAAAACCGTTTCCAGAAAATTATTATTTTTCATATCATATTTAAGCACCGCAAAAATAAATTTACAGATGCCCCTTTCCCTTGTATAGCAGAGCAAAATGTGTCAGTACAATTTTCAAAAGTCGTCATTTGCTACATGTACTCATTATTACCATTCTGGCTGCACAAAACTTGTTCAATTAAATAAAGTGCTGGATGAAATCGTTCCCAGCAACTAAACATGAAGAATTTTCTACATTAATTGCTTTCCACTCTCTTAATCATATCCCAATATTTAAACCCCACACACCTGTTTCGAATACACCATAAAAAACAATCGCCAAATACTAGCCAAGTGGAATACCCAAACAAGCCCACGCACTCTGCGAACAAAAACACTCCCTCTGAATGAACCCAAATACGACGACAGACAAAATGGCTACCGTTAGGTTGAGCGCACGCAGGCAGGCAAAGCAGCGAGGCCCCCATGTAAATAGACACAAAGCTGACCTGACCGTGACCTTTGTAATGCAATATATACAGTCCAGACAGAGCTGGCTCTGTTTGTGTGTGTGTCGTACCTATGACTGTGCACTGACGTTGTAGAGCTGTTGTGTGGAGAATTTCCAGAGCGCTGTGCATTTTTCTTTTCTCAATGCTGTATGCAAGCCCACACACTCCATTAAAAGAAATGTTCCACATGTACGGGTTTATCTCTGCCGCGGCGTACGTACACCGCGAGCAAACTGACCGCGAGTGAGCGAGCGAGCATGCGTGAGTGTGCAGTAGTGCAGGAATTATACCCTGACTCAATGGACAGGGGCTGTAATATGCTTATTCCTAACTCTGCAATGTGTTTGACACATGTTCTTGATCAAGTTGAGATAAAATATTATTTGGAATCTATTATGATGAGCAAAGGTTGCAGTTGTATTTGTGGTGAATTTTTACTGCACTGTACGTAAAAAAATAATGTCATTGCACAATAAAATTTAATAAGCAGAGTTATTATTTATTAAAATGAATTTGAAAAAAAATAAGAAATAAGGAAATCATTTTACCCTGGGTTTAATCACTTAGGATTTTGTTATAGGAGAGTCGAATCATATTGCTGTTTTTGGATGCTTGTAATTCTTTAACTGTTCCTTTTTTTTCTTTTCATTTCGAAGGTGAATTACTTTGAATGACACTTATTGAAAAACAAAACAAAAATATTTGCTTAACATAATATTAATTTTCAACAAATTTGTTTCCAACAAAGGCCAATTCAAATCCTGGTTAGAAGACACACGAATCTGCTTCTCAAATGATGTTGAAAACTTAAAGACACTGGACACTATTAATAATTGTCAAAGACCAGTCTTCTCACCAGTCTTAAAGACACTGGACACTATTAATAATTGTCAAAGACCAGTCTTCTCACTCGGTGTATCTCAACAGATGCATAAAATAACGAATTTGTAAAAATTTGAGCTCAATCGGTCGTCGAAGTTGCGAGATATTAATGAAACAAAAAATACCCTTGTCACAGGAAATTGTGTGCTTTCAGATGCTTGATTTCGAGACCTCAAATTCTAAATTTGAGGTCTCAAAATCAAAATCGTAGAAAATTACTTCTTTCTCGAAAACTACAATGTACATTACTTCAGAGGGAGCCGTTTTTCACAATGGCTTACACTATCAACCTCTCCGCATTACTCGTTACCAAGTAAGGTTTTATGCTAATAATTATTTTGAGTAATTACCAATAGTATCCAGTTCCTTTAAGGGTTCTTTTATGCCAGTACTTCATGAAAGATCACTGATTCATCGTTGTGTGCTCTCTAAATGTCAGTTCATCAAACTTTCTCTGCGATCTGATTACTTTTGTACAGACCATGTACATGTAGGTATTTTTATAAGATGAGTATTTCAGACAGACAGACTTCATGGCATACATTTACTTAAAGACACTGGACACTATTGATAATTAAGACCAGTCTTCTCGTTTGGTGTAGCTCAACATGTGCATAAAATGAAAAACCTGTTCAAATTTGAGCTTAATAAGTTGCGAGACAAAATTAAAGAAAAAACACCCCTCAATTGTTACATGAATTTGTGTGCGTTTAGATGGTTGATTTCGAGACCTCAAATTCTAAATCTGAGGTCTCAAAATCAAATTTGTGGAAAATTACTTCTTTCTCGAATAATAATGGCACTTCAGAGGGAGTCATTTCTCACAATGTTTTATACAATCAACCTCTCCCAATTACTCGTCACCAAGTAAGGTTTTATGCTAATAATTATTTTGAGTAATTACCAATAGTAACCACTGCCTTTAATACTATAAGTTATCACACAATCATGAGTGGAATACGGACAAATATAGCGCTTCTGCGTCCCATAGCCAACGAGGCCGAAGCAAACTTGACGCGCAACATAGAACACACAAGACGCAGGTAGTGATATTAGCCGTGCAATATCATTATGTAGGTTTATATCACCATTCCATTTCTGCAAATCTGATTGGAGGATTAGCTTACAAGTACAACTCTCATAGAGTATAAATCTGGATGTCTTCTACATGTACTATGTAGACAAAATAAAAACTACATGTACAAAATGGTTAAACCCTAACAATCCCAATTCATTTCAATTCACAAAATAGTTAGTGACCCGAAGCTTTGAACTTAGCAGAGTCACTTATTTTATTGTTTGCATTTACATGTAGGGGCCTATACCATTAGTTGGTAGGCAGTTTGCAACCAGCAATAAACACAATTTTCAATTCAATTAAACTAAGACTTTATTACTTGTTGTTTGAATAAGAATGAAACAACCGCCAACGAAGCCAAGCCATACAAGTAATTTTCAGCCACTTTTCTATAATAAAAAAAATCATATATTTTTAACATTCCCAAAAGAGAAAAAAGAGCAAGGGGAAAAACAACAGATTATTTTTAAAACAGGATAGAGGCTAACACTGTGAAATTTCTTGCCGTACATAATGATAGATTTGATGCTATTTACAGAGTTTGTTAATATTTATTTTTAACATTTTCAGTATTTTGTAAAACTATACGCTGTGGCGCTTCTTCTTAGCTAACGACAGATTTGTTGCTATTTTCAGATGGTTCATTTATTAAATTGTTATTTCCTGGCAGCTGCAAATGTTTTTGTCAATGTACATGTAGCATGGGGGACTTCTTGCGTGTAGGTGGCAGCAGACCATGGCCCAGTTTCATAAAGCTGTTAAGCCGCAAAATAACGCTTTGCAAATTTCTACGCTACGCTTTAAACGGGTGAGGCATGCTGGACCGGAACATCTGGAGAAAAATCACTGGGCAGGCTCGAGCTTCTAGATGGCGCTCCACATGATGATGAGCACCGGTCACAATGACGTAAATTTTAAGCAATTTGGGTTGGTAACCAGTTTCTTTTAAACAATATTTGTCTGTGTCTTTTTCTGTATTTTTTGTTTCAATGAAAATTGAAGTTGATCCTTTATATAAAAATAATTTAGAAAAAGAAAAAAAGGGGGGAAGGCGGCCTATTAAAAAAGGAAGCAAATGGGGACGATAACAAGTTTTTATTTTTGCGGGGCCTAATGATGTATCCATGTATTGGATGTGAATACTGCTATCCCATCATTCTATGTATTCAATTAGTAGACCACATTACTAGAGAGAAACGGCCCTAATGAGGGAATCAGGGACACAGGGACACAGCTCGGGACATAATGTACTCAATTATGGGAAGAAAACTTACCACTAGGAATACACTGCACAAAATGCGCACGTTCCCATGGTTTGAAATACTTCATGGTCGGAACAACCGCGTCACCATGGTGGTTCAACCAAACACACACCAAAAAAACGCTCAACCAATGATCAAAGCTCAAACATAATCATGATACATAAAATGCTGTCAAATTGTCTGGGTCACTTAAAAAATGAATTACATTTTCGCCTTCATGAAGTCAAGGTCATTCAGATGCATGTTTTTCTGCCACAGTAAGCAAACAAAATTTGCTTACAGGCAAACAAAATTTGCTTACTGGTAAACAGCTTTAATGAAATTGGGCCAAGGTACAGCATGTGTATGGAACCGAAGTTTTAAATGCTGGCTGAAATGCTTCGTTTTTAGAAAGGGCAAGGGCGCCAAGGCATTTCCTCCTGGGTAAAGGACACCCTATGAGGGAAAAAAAATTACTGGACCTTTTCGAGGGCACCGAGGCAATGACAAGGGGACATGGAGGCAATTGCCTTTGTTGCGGCTGTGACGTATCAGGCTTGTAAATGCTGACACTACATCTTTAATGTTCCATATGTTTTACTTCTGGAAATTGATTATTTAATATAGATGGCTTATAGCGCTGTAAACAGAACACTCCTCCTCTCCACACACACATGACAGATGGACATACGGACCGCCAGGAAAAGTTTGCTACATTCATACATCATACACGTATCTTCCTAAAAATCTTAAAGGATAGGATACGTTTGGTGATCACTTATAAAATTTATGAGAACAAAACCTTACTGAACAGCTTTCGGTAGAGTATTAAAGACACTGGACACTATTGGTAATTGTCAAAGACCAATCTTCTCACTTGCTGTATCTCAACAATGTATGCATAAAAATGACTAACCTGTGAAAATTTGAGTTCAATTGGTCATCAAAGTTGCGAGATATTAATTAAAGAAAAACACCCTTGTCACACAAAGTTGTACGCTTTCATGCTTGATTTCGAGACCTCGAATTCTAAATCTGAGGTCTCAAAATCAAATTCTTGGAAAACTATGTTACTTCAGAGGGAGCCCTTTCTCACAATGTTTTATACTATCAACAACTCCCCATTACTCATTACCAAGTAAGGCTTTATGCTAATAATTATTTTGAGTAGATTACCAATAGTGTCCACTGCCTTTAATTTAAAACATCTTTCAATATTATCCTATTGCATCATGTACACTACACTATGTAAATGTCATACTCTATAGGCCTACCATGTTGTTGTAAAACCAGCAGGGAGCTTCCGCATAATATTTGGCATGTTTTGAGGTCAGCTTGCCTGCGGCAGTTTTCTGTTTTGCATAAAAATAATTTCTCCCTCATGGATTGAAAAAACCACATGAACAGTGAAAATAAATGACAAATCAATTTGTCAAGGATGTACACGTTGTATGGTGAGGTAATTTCAATAAATTTTGTTTAATTTCGAAGTGTGTTGGGAAATGCCTTTTTTCCTTTTACCATTAATCCTGTTGTGTGTGTGGGCGGAGCTTGAATTTTAAGGTTTATGTTGAAAAGACTTAGAAGGCTTCTTTCTCAAAACTGTTACTAGAATGTTAGACCAGTTGAAGACACAGTATCAAAATGAAATTTGTCTTCACAGTTAAGCATCTTAAGTTTTGTTTTTTAACAGCACTAAGATAATAATGATCCCATTTGTCTTTGGAAATATCTAGGAACACAGGCCTGGTATTTCACCTTTGAAAAGGGCAAGGTCTTTTCCATTTTGCAAAAGACTCTTCCATTACAAAATCTAGAAGGCTGTAAGAAACTTTTGAAGGGGCACGAAGGCCACATGTACAACGGATTTACACGACTCTCCTGAAAACATTGCTCAGTAACTTTCACTTTTTTTTCCTACACAGGTAACTTATATTACATACATCTTCATTCACAGTGAGTAAGGATTAACGTCATGGCCAAACACTTGATATACAAAAGGTATCAAAAACCCTTAAATGCCTGTAGTGAGATGACCTCAGGATTTGAAGGTTAACGCCCTACCCCTCTTCTCTTTCCCAGAAAGGTATCCATTACCTCGGGTCTTTGGCTTGTGGTTTTAGCATTGTACACTGAACAGTGAAGTTACAGAGTACGAACATCATGCCTGATAATTCACAGAGGCACTATTAGTCTTGGTGCAAGACGTTTCTCGTTCCCTTTTCACGCACACCGCGGCCAATTCCCCGACAGCGCGCGCACCGACTCACCTGACTTATAGTCCACTCACCGCCCCGGAGAAACGTCTTGGTCCGTGTGCTGATCGCTCGGGAAATTCCGAGCACATTCCAATCATGCCGTGCTGCGCTAGGCCTGCATAACTCTGACGTAGCAGTATCAGCATAATTTCCCACAGTCTGGTATCTGTACGTCTTCTGTGCAACGCAACCAGAAACAGCGAGGCTTCCTCGTATGTTAGTTGGTGTGTCGGGCTTGTACATTTACGTTCGTCTTTTAATTTTTGTAAACATGATTGCTGCTGAACGATGTGCGAATTTTAGTTTGCCCTAAAATACGTTTTTGGGGAAGATTGATTTTGAGAATTTTTGTAAGTGCAATTAATTGAGGGGAATGGAATCTTAAAATGTTATGAACGATGATGTTTTTTAGCAACAGAGCTAACAAAAATAGATCGATGTACACGAACGTGGGATTTTCTGGCATTTTTAGTCTTAGTCCAAAGGGTGACTTTGTAGGTAAAAATAATTATAGGGTCACAGTGCCTGAAAGTACTTTTTATGCAGAAAAAACTAAACACTACATCCAAAACTTCCGTATCATACACACACAGCTTGGTCAAAATCAACCAGTGGTCGACCACTATTAAATATCTAAGCCTATGACTATGAGTAATTTGACACGTCTTCGCGAAGATAAGAAGCCCAGCCACGACACCACGTTGGCATTCGGTTGTGTACTGTGTGCATGTGTACAAGAAGGTACATGTACATATCCTTTGCCCATGCACTTGGCCACAAGTAGACATGACATTTAATGGAGGACAATTTTGGCGAACGATTGTGATCTCTTCGCCCAAAACTGTGCCGGCCATGCAGGATATCTTTCTTTATTTTCGAAATAATGTGCAAATACACCCATACAAGTTACAAGTTCTCTCATCTGCAAATAAAACACTCGACTCCTTGAGTCTTGCCGATGGGGTCAGCAATATTGTTATAGTATTTTTTCATTGACTGACAATTTCTTCCCTCTAACAATCGATCGCAACCGCTGATCTCTAATTAATAATAACATAAAGATCAGTGATCGACTTTGCATGCGCAACAAAACGCACATGGTGTGTATTTCCCCGGGTTCCCGCCGTAGCATGATGCAGCGAGGCTTTTTGACTCGACACGTCGGGTGCATGCAAGTTACCAGGCTGGCCCGCTTGTCTGTTTCCAGTTGTGCGCGTGCGTAGTATTTTGTTGACCCACACGTTGAATATGTATACGAAGGTCACATAACTCAATCTAGCACACAGACCAAGACGTTTCTCCGGGGCGGTGAATTTGCCGCGGTGTGCGTGAAAAGGGAACGAGAAACGTCTTGCACCAAGACTAAGGCACTATAGGCGACTGTCTCCATGCCCCCTGGTTTGCTGGTATTGTCTTGGTGCCCTTGAAATGCTACATTGTATTGTAGAAATATTTACAATTTCTTCATTGGGTGCCCTGTTCCATGAAGAAAACGCCTTGGTGCCCTTGCCCTTTACAAGCCTGTGTATTAAGCCATTGGTGAAGCCAATTGCCCAACTACAATGAAAAATCAGACAGGGCATGTACAATGTAGTTAGCTCTTCCTTTAAAAAAAGATGGAAAACCGATGATATCATTTCAAAGCAATTGAATATGAGACGGGAAACTCTAGCGATGATTTCCCTTTCTATTGCACAAAGTATGTATTTGTTTGTTTTGACAGTTTGTTTTGACAAGCCAGGTGCAGGATATGAGCAAGCTGATAATGGCCAGAAGCTCCTCCCAAGGTGGTTACTGGCACACACCACTGAACTCAGAGAGTTTCCTTGTTGTCTTCCTAACATCTAAATCAGGGGAAATTGTTCACAGAGTTATCAAAATAATACGGACTCTCTGGTGATCGTAATCACAGCTCTCCTTCCTAGACACAGTGACCATTAGGCTCGGGCGAGTAGCTAAAGGCACTGGATACTATTGGTAATTACTCAAAATAATTATTAGCGTCAAAACTTACTTGGTAACGAGCAATGGAGAGCTGTTGATAGTATAAAACATTGTGAAACCTCCATCTCCCTCTGAAGTAACGTTTGTTTTTGAGAAAGAAGTAATTTCTCACTCAAATTATTTGAATTGATTTCGAGACCTCAGCCGAGGTCTCAAAATCAAGCATCTGAAGGCACACAACTTGTGCGGCAAGGTTTTTTTTTTTTCTTCTTCCATTAGAAGCGCCCGGACAAAACCGCGTGTGGAGAACCCTAAATTTGTAAGATACATTTAGGGTTGCCAAATAATGAGCAGACTCCTTTTGACCTCTGCGCGAGGGTGCCCTACTCCTTCTTCAGTGGACATTGTGAATTATTAATAAGTCAATTTGAGGTTAGTGGGTGACAGGTTATCTTTCAGGTGTTACATCATCAGGCTAGGTAGCCCAACTGCAATCATAACATTTATTTAACAACAGCTTAGCCAAAACATGCACAGATAGTGTGCCTTACTGCAGTTGACCACTCTAGATGGTCCGTCACCTCTAATGTATGTTCAGACAGTCACCCCCTGATGTATGTTCTGACACCCCCAATGTATATTCTGTCACCCCTCATGTATATTCTGACACCCGAACGTAATGTAAGTTGCGACAACTATCAATATTCTGAGACTAGACAATCCTATTTTCTGACTTCTGACAACCTTTTATTCTGTTAACCCCTTCTGATCTACATTCTAAGGTTAGAAATACGGTACAGCATCAAGCCCCGATCATACTTCTTGCCAATGCGAATGCAATACAAATTTCGACGTCACATGGCTGCTTTCGCAGCGATGAGAACATTTATTCATTTCGTCAAAATTGGTATCGCATTTGCAGGAAGTATGAACCAGGCTTCAGGCCTTGTCGAATCTCATCCTTAAAGGGGCTCAGCAATTTTCCTCTGAAGGGCTGCCTCCACATATTGTATGAGAAAAATGTACTGAAACCTTGGTTTTATACACAGTCTGCAGTGTATATATATAGTTAGGATTAGGATTAAGATAAGGAATAAAAAAATACACAGAAAGCAGTGTAGGAACATACATGTACATGTATACACATGAACATGATGTCGGAACATGTCCTAACATCCACTGTGGGTGTGTTACCATATCTTGCTGTATACAAAAATAAATTTATGTACATTTTAAAACAGATTTATTCAAATACCAAGAAGTCCGAGATAATTGATAATCATGGGGCATGATCCTGTCATAACCATGTATGCAAATAAACCCTTCACCTGTGCCTTCCCTCAGAGGTCCACAGGTCCAACCCAAATCAAGGTCAACAAAGTGCAGTAACACTGTATGGTAAATGAATACTCCATAGAAAAAACAGGTGTTTCGGGTCTTGCTCTGATTCCAAAAAAACACACAATTCAACAACAATCCCTTTCACACGAGAGCTATTTAGCAAGGGTCCCTTGCTAAATTGTAGCGTGGTTATACAATTACAAAATGTACCCCGTGTGGCTGAGTGAAAGGACAACAGTTTGTGAACTGTCCAAGGTCTCAATTGTAAGATCGTGTCAAACGATTGCAACCATTTTACAACCATGCTAAAAAATAAGCAAGGGACCAAGTTAAATTGCTGTCGTGTGAATAGCACTTTACTCTACAAACTCTTACAAAACCCATGATGACTCTGTAGCTTCACCCAAGATTTGAAAGATTTAGACTTGAACATCCTACATAAATACGGCAGCAGCGGTGGGATAACCACTCATTCTTGGCAACATGCCAGGCAAACTGATCTCATCAAAGTTGATAGTTTTTAGCTGCTGAATTACAAAATGTCCATTATGTATGTATGTACATGAAGGGTTTTGAAGCAAAACTAATGGGGAGGGGGTGCAGGGAGGATATGAGCCAGAGGGTTAGCCATGGGTGTCTGGGTATCTTTTGGACACCCGTTTTAAATTTGGACACCCTGTTTTATCAGTCATTTGCATGTTAAAGGCAGTGGACACTATTGGTAATTACTCAAAATAATTATTAGCATAAAACCTTACTTGATAACGAGTAATGGGGAGAGGTTGGTAGTATAAAACAGTGTGAGAAACGGCTCCCTCTGAAGTGGTTAGTTTTCAAGAAAGAAGTCATTTTCCACGATTTAGATTTCGAGACCTCAGATTTAGAATTTGAGGTCTTATCTCGAAATCAAGCATCAAAAGCACACAACTCCATGTGACAAGGGTGTTTTTTTCTTTCATTATTATCTCTTAACTTCAATGACTGATTGAGCTCAAATTTTCACAGGTTTGTTAATTTATGAATTTGACAATTACCAATAGTGTCCAGTGTCTTTAATGTATTGTAAGTGAACGTTTTAGACACCCAGTTTTGAACTTTCCAGCAAATGTGGAAACCCTTTTGCTTTTACCAAATCCGGCTGAAACCTTGGTCCAAGGGTCAAGAATTTATAAAACTACCGATCCAATGTGAATTTGTTCCACCAAAAACTAGACAGTTCAAGCAAATCAAAAATTAGTGTTGACCAAAGACCCTCACAATGTCGTTCTGAATAACAATGATGGTTTTTTGTCCCTCTTATAAATCACTTTCCCTGAGGGAATTTCAAAACTTTTTCGTTGTCATAATAATTTCTAAAAACAGTCAACAGTTCAGACAACTTTTCTACATTTCTAAGCCTTAAGAAACTACGTTTCAAAAGTGGATCTGTTCCACCAAAACAACTAGACAATAATGTGAGCTCAAGCGAATCAAATATTAGTGTTGTTCAAAGACCATCACATTTTCTGAAGAGCGTTAACGTTTTTTGTCTCTCTTATAAATCTTTGTTCATTTTTCAAAACAAGTTCTAAAAATAGTCAGAACAATAAAGGCAGCAATCTACTTTTCTGAAAAACGCATTTTATTTACATTGTAAGAGAGGCATTGGACCGCGAAGATTGTAACCTTTCAAGTTTCAAAATGGACCAGTGCACCCCTTTACGGTGAACCCGATCTGAATAAATGACTCACTGTATTGTAACTAAAGACCTGTACTGTACATTGTGCCAGTACCACTGAACATGGTACCAAATTTAGGCAGTTTGTTTGATGGTTTACTCACCTGGTTGACACAGCACTGTTGCAAAGTGCAAATAGACTTAAAATTTGAATGTGAATTAACAGCATTATGAACTAGGGATATAAAAAAAAGGCAGTGTGGGTAATATAATGCAGGGCCTACGTTATATTTCTCAAAGGATGCGAGAAGCAGAGAATTTATTTTGTCCTCCCTCGACCCAGTAAGCCGTTACGATACCAGGCCTGATACACCACGGAGGCAACGGAGGCGATTGCCTCCGTTGCCACTTGCCATTGCCTTGGTGCCCTTGAAATGCTCCAGTAGGAATTTACAATTTCCTCCTAGGGTGTCCTTTGCCAAAGAGAAAATGCCTTGGTGCTCTTGCCTTTTCAAAAACGAAGCATACAGGCCTGCGATACATAACATATTTCATGTATATTTCATAGTCTCCTGACGATGACTAGAGCAAGCTAGTCGAAACGTTGAGACCAATTTCAGAACTGACTCCGCGGCAGTACAGTTAATTACGATCCTATAAGCTAAAGTAGTAGTCCAGTCTAATTTCTATACCATCCGCCCTGGTAATAGTTAAAAAGCAGGACAGTTCTTTCTAGAACTGAGAGGTCTCCCGAACCTCCGATTATCTACTCCACGGCAGTAGAATAAAGCAAGACAGTTCCCTAAGAACAACTCTACCTGGCAAGTAGATACACACATGGTGTTACCGCAAACCAAATATACATTGATACCTCACCATGCAATGCCTCAAATCCTATGTATGTACGTGTACATGTAGGCCTTAATCAGATACCATGTATTATAAATGATGTACATAAACATTTTATGTCTATGTTCTTCGCATCTTTTGGGAACTACATGTAGGCCTTGCAGGTTTTATACGTTGGGATACACCATGGAGGAACCTCCATGGCTACAACAAGTGAGAACACTGGTCTTTTACAATTACCATTATAGGTGTCCAGTGCCTTTGAAGCACATTTCACACGAGAGCAGTTTAGCTAGGGCCCATTGCTAAATTGTAGCATGATCGTAAAATTTTACAAAATTTACCTCATGTGAAAAGAAAGCACTTGTTTCTACTGTCCAAGTTCTCTTGCAAAATCTTGTCGCACATTGCTATACTACAACCATGCTTTAATTAAAGCAAGCGACCCCAGTTAAATTGCTGCCATGTGAATGGCGCTTTAGACTGAGGAGGTCATCCCAGTCACTGCGTAAGTACATTCCGTACCTTCATATGTAAACAGTCCAAGTGCAATAGTCATTAACATACACTGACTGCAATATCACTGGGGCTGTATGTAATTGGGTCAGTTATGCAGGACCAGCCAAGCAATGTCACTCCCAGGTCAAATTTGTATGACACCATTTCAGCTTTGGGGGTCAAGCACTATGTATTTATTTAGTCATTTTGTTTACAGAGGATGATGTCATCAAATGAAGACGTAAACACCCTGCAGCATCCAAAATAATAACTTCTAATGGGAAATTCGGGAATTAACATATTAATCTACTGCTATTTCTAAGCACATCAGTTGTTTACATTTTGGTAAGGCTTGAATTTGCAGAGTTTTTGAACGTGTGAGGGCGTGTATCTATGCAGAATTTATGCAATCTTAACAAGTAAAGTAAACAGTAATTTTTTTTTTATGGCCACTAGTACAAAAAAACAACTTAAACATAATAAACATATTGATAAAACTGTAAACAACTTAAACATAATAAACATATTGATAAAACTGTAATTGTGAAGCAAGGAAAATTCAGGAAAAATCTGGCTATATATTTATAAAATTTATATATTCACCAGATATCATGTGTGGGAGTTAAGTCGTAATAAATGACTGATGAACAACCACTGTAGCTCAAACAAAATCAAATAAAAATGCAATTGTATACATTATACAAGCCAAAAATAAGTACAGCAGGCAAACAATTTTCATGAATGATTAGACTCTTTGAATATTACACAGACGTGTATGCTTCGTTGTTTTAAAGGGCAAGGGCACCAAGGCATTTTCTCTACTTGAAAAGGGTACTCTATGAGGAAATTTTAGTTTTCTACTGTCGAGCATTTCAAGGGCACCAAGGCAATGACCAGGGAGGCATGGATAAATAAACGTTGCGCAAGTGGACTTACGCAGTTGCGTAAAGTGTTGTGAAATCAGCTGCTGATTGTACACTTTCTATGTGTCTCAAAACAAATGGTGACAAATTGTTAACAGATGAAAGAATGAACCCCGACTCACTTTTCAATTGTAGAAAACACTTTCAGTAGCAGAGTAGAATCAATTAGTTTCAATTGGTTTATTGTTCTTTCAAACTAAGCTTCCTGAAAAAACAGTTTGTCATCCAGGTACCGAAACTTAGAAACCTTAAAGGGACATGTTGCCGTGGATCGGGCAAGTTGGTCTATTATTGATGGTTTATTAAAATTGAACTTGTAGCCCATGGCTAAATTGCGTCAATATATACAAGTTATACAGTAAAACATTTTTAAAATAAACATTAGGGAATGCACAAAAGAAGAATTGCAACATGTGTCATCGGCCGCCATCCCTGATGAATGTGAAACACGTGAAAAAGCCATTAATGGCTCAGAGTCGTGCGTAGCATGGACACACTTTGAAATCCATTGTTACATCAGAGATGGCGGGGAAAAAAAAATTAAAATACCGGATAACTCTACATACAGGCAAGAAATTAAAATAACATTAGAAAAACAAAACTATGAAAAGCTTTTGAAACCTTTTGCTGTAAAGGCATGGTTAGAAATATGTTTCAACAGTAGAATGTAATGAAGTACACAAACATGTCCCAAAACTGTGTGGGCATGGTATGGTTTTACTTTGCGATCAAACATGGTCGGCCATTTTGTAGAGTCAAAAATTTGATTCCTAAAATTAAGCACAGCCTACATTTATTTAATGCACAATAATGCTTTGTTCTCTAAAAGTGAAAAACAAATACTGTACCAACTTTTCAGCTTGTATGGTTGTTCCATCCTTAACAAAACAAATTGAACAGTTTAAGTTTTCAAAAGTACTTCTTGTATTTCTTTCTTTTCTTGTTGTTCAATTTGCCATCTTACTATTACGACACAATTGAAAACAGGCAAAAGTCCAAACTGTCAAGAATAGAACCATGAATAGAACCATTGATCAGCAGGCATGCTTCAAGGGCAGGCACCAAGGCATTTTCTCCTAGAGGTAAAGGGCACCCTACATTGTGAAATTGTGAATTTCTACTGGCATAGCATTTTAAGGGCACTAAGACAATAAACAGGGGGCATGAAGGCAATCGCCTTCGCTGCCTCTGTGAAGTATCGGGCCTGGATCTGTTCACAAACATGCGCCAATACAAAGTTTTCCCGAAGTACTGTTTCTCTTTATTTGGCAGCAAAGTGCTAGTGACTTGTCGTTGACAGGAGGCGCCATGTGGTCAACCAGAATACAGGCACGCAGCCACATGGGCAGACCTTGGACGCCAAGAAAATTACCCACCCTGGGGACATAAATTATGCAGGTAGGGGTAGCCTAGCCAGCCAAGTTCAACTTTCACGGATTACATGAACTTAGCCCTCTGTGACAAACGCTTGATATGTTTACATGTAACTCGAGGAAGCAGCCAGTGTGTGTTGTGTGTAAAAATAAAACATCGAAAAGAAAAAAGAAGGAATAAAATGATTCAGTGCACAACAGTAAAGTACGTCTACACCTAAGGATTTATGGCTGTGATTTTTATGAGACAGTCAATAAGAAAATAAATAAAAAATTTACTGGACCTGTGATATGTTGATGACTACATTAATACAGTTAGAATGCAGTCATGCGGAAACATAAACATTGCAAGGTAACTGAGCTTTTATTAGGCCGAGGGACAGGCTAAAAATAACAAATGAAATGACCTTCCATGCATCCCAGTTAACCACACAGTTTCATCTGAACCATGCTCAGGCGTAACTACATACGCTACATAAAATGCATTTAGCAGCAACATACAACCATGAAGCTTTTTTTATACCACCAGTATTACAGCTCAATATATTATTTTCAGGCTGTTTACCTACAGCTACAACAAAGTTTACTACAACAACTTCTGGCCCACCAACCTCGGCGGGTCACTTTTAAGATTGTAACTTTATCTTCCCGACAGGAATGTTATCTACCCTGGGCAGGCAGGTGCCACGTTAGGGTCCAGCCCTGAAAACTGAACAACAACAAAATCTCTTCAATTGCGGTATGAAAATTAAACAGAGTTCCTGCAAGTTGAAACTGACAGCTTAGCTGCTACAATAATGCTTTTGTAAATGTTCCTTCTTTCTTTTTCAAAATTTCTTTTTCAAAATAAATCGAATGATCTCCAATCCCACATTAATAACCAAATAAAATGTACTTATTTACGTACTTCTTTCCGCCGTTTTGCTTTTACATGTAGCAGCAAAATTTAACAAAGAACCAGTCACAAAGAAATGTAAATTACTCAAGGTTTTTTTTCCTGCAATTTATTTACAAGTGTGTATATAAAAACTGGGCCATGGTCATACATTTTACAAGAGATACGCTGCAGATGGCTATCAACTCTGTATGTGTATCCCCTTACTGTAAACATTAATATCGATTTATGTTAATCACGATATATTGCCAACAATATATCGCGATATTCAATATAATCGCGATGAATTAAATATGACATCATCAGTCTTCAAACTCCCAGTAAAAGTTGTAGAAGAGACAGTTATAGCATAAGAGAGGTGTTCTAATTTTACTCCAAACCTATGGGGTGCAAGATGTCTCAGCTAGGCAATACATCGTGATATTGCGATACTTAATCGACATATATCGCGATATATCGCGATATGTCGATATTTCGATTAAAACCCAATCAATCTGATTTCGAAATCTTTTCCAAATTGGTATCGCGATATTCGATAATATCGTGGTATCGCCCAAGAAGTGCTTGCTAACAATTGTATGGGCTTGAATTTAATAATAATAAATATTAGTGGCTCCTTGTACATGTATGGGCTCAAATCCATCACTCAGTGACGCTCATGGCGCTCGAACATTATTATATGTTTGTGGAGATACACTTGTTATGAAGTATAAGATCTTGCAATGGTTTACAAGATGCTGTGGCCCAATATGCAGCCAATCAAGAACACAAGTGTCACGACTCACTCAAACCCAAACTCTGCTGATCAGAAATACATAGACCATGCTCTTATCCACTCGGCCACGACACACGTAATAATGTTCATTCATGCACACGTTTACAATTCCCAACTGTTTAAACTAACTAATGAGCGAATGTCAATTATACAGAATTTTGTATTCTTGTAACTTATTTATTTATTTATTTTTGTAATGGAATGGGGTGGGGCACATTGTATGTAAACACACGGTAACAACTTTCAGGGGACAGTTAAAAATTACAAATTCAAAATACATTTAGTAAATGTTTGTAACGGGATGAAACAAGTAGGTTGGGGGTGGTCGAGTTTGAATTGTACCAGCATGAAAATAAAATACTGTTGACATCCTCTATGTACGTAAATATTTTTCCGAACTAATAAAAAGTCAAGCAGCCATATGTCTTGCTTTTAACGGCCATGTTTAACCAGGTCGGGGAAAAACAACAAACAAGAAAGAGTTACAGCATGGCATGCAAGGTGAGTGGTCATTTATTACACAGGTCAGCTAGTCAGTCAGAGTAGGTGTCCTTCACGCATGTCAAGTACTAGAGGGTAAATGCTTGTCCAAATATGCTTACCATCACAGTATTGTTATGACTGTAGACTAAATTGTGTTTACTGGCAGACTTAAACATAAGTATCACTGTGATGGCACCACAGGCCTGGGCCCAATTTCATAGAGCTGCTAAGCACCAAAATTTGCTTAGCATGAAATTTCTTCCTACATAACAACAGGATTATTGACTAAATTTCCATTTGTTGCATATTGCTAGTTACTGGTATTCAGCGGTTGTTTGCTTATCCTGAAAATCACGTGGAAATTTGGCTGGTTATTCTGTTTTTATCAAGGAAGAAATTTCATGCTTAGCAAATTTTTGTGCTTAGCAGCTCTACGAAATTGGGCCCAGATGATACCTAAGGGAGGCAACGAATGTGATTACCTCCATGCCCCTTTCAAGGGGCAGCACAGGAGGCAATGGTGTTAGTACGATCCCCTTTTGTTAAAAACCATTTTCCCTAGCTTTGTTCATACCAAGAATAAGACATCGCTTCAGAAGCAAAGTTAATCCAGCATGACATATCAGCTCACTGCGAATGATCAGAATTGCAGATGTTCCAAGCCACTGTAAACTATTTTAATTTTTTAACGGCTAATTCATCCTCACTTTCCTACGAGTAACATGCGGGGGAAAATTGTTGACTACATGTATATCGTCAGTAAAACAAATTTATTACTTTGAAATACCCTTTTGCACAGTTTAGTTTGAACAAATAATGATTGAATTGGGTTTAGGTTGTCAGGTAGGGTTCACCTTTTAGATCAACACTCACTAGCCTGGCCGAGAGTTCGGTGAAATTTCCATTTCTTAACTTGCACCATGGACTTCTAAAAACTTCCTACTCCTATGAAATGTTTCCGTATGGCGCCACCACTTTTTCATTCGATATGAAATAATTTATATAGTATCTAATTTACGTCAATGAGATGTCCCTTTTTGTAAAAACTAGTGAAAAAGTGGTGGCGCCATACGGAAAGTTATCACTACACCGATCGATAAGCAGCTTTTTGAAAAGCATTCATTATTCTATTCAGTTTCATTTTCAAGCGCAACAGAACAAGACCAGCAGCCTGGACTTTTTAATGTAAAAAAAGTCTGCAATTGACATTTCAATCCCATCATTAGGCTGATTTTTAAAACAACACATTCAAAATGTCATGCAAACAAACTTATAAACAGTTCGGTACACAGACACACAAAACTTGCAACCCAATATCAATGTACTGTGATTCATTGAGACCAACTCGGATGTGTGTACACTATACACAGTATTATTAAATGTGGTATTTTTTAGGGGTCAAATTAAGGTTCAATTAAGGACACATTTTCGTCAGTCGAAAGTCACCATTTGGCACGTCACTTTCTCCACAATACCTCAAACATTAGATTGTTAATTTCATCTACTACCAGAATATCATTCTGGAATGGGTATGAAACCAGCCCAAAGTAGAAATTACCGAGATTTTCTACGGCACAAGTTTGTACAAATGGAGTGAGAAATGTACGTGTGGAATCGGCAATGCTAATTGCGTTACCTCACATGACCCCTCCGTCATGCAATCGCCGATGCAATGCTCTCTCACACGCCTGCATAGCACACACGAATAGGCATAAAACCGTAACGTAGAATTTCCATCCAACTTCACCACATTTCATCAACAATAAAACACTTCTACTCACCAATATTGGACATGTTGTCCATTTGGATACTTTTCCTAGACCTATCCCGTAGTCTACTATGTAATTCCAATCGATGCTGCGTCAGCCTGCCGGAAAATAGAGCAAATACACTGGCCAATTCTCCGCAGCAAATTTCACATTCTCGTCCCAGGTCGCGTCAACCGCGCCAGTCTAACACGTCTGGCCACGGACTCGATAAGCTTATTTGTTATGTTGGTCTAAAAATAGGTCAAGTCTGGTTCCGTAATAAAAGGCATTGCAAAAAATGACCATGGCATTGAGTAGAGTATTTTGTGCAGCGCAGTGTGTTCAAAAATTGCTAGGCGATAATAATAGAATGATTTCTTTTAGGCCTGATATTTTCTAAAGATGATAATTGGGCTATTATTAAAATAAAATAAAATTCCATAGGCCTACTTATTTGTGTACCTTCCCTGCATTCTGCATCACTGGTGTTTATCGAAAAAGAAATATTTTTCTGTTGGCATAATTATAGGCTAATACCGTCAAACATTGATGCTATGGCCTTGAGGCCATTAAAGCTTCATGTAATGCACGCTGTGATGAGAAAAAATTGTGTTTTGTAGCATAAATTGTAAAAATAATTCGACCCGTTTCATAATAATAAACACTTCAAATAAATAATGTATAAACAACCCATCAATATTGAGCCCAAGAAAATGGCTTTTAGAATCTGCCATTAATTTTATTAGGCAGAAAACCAGGGCCCAATTTCAAAAAGCCTGTAAGCACAACTTCTAAGCAAAAAGGACAGATTACCTGCCAAAATTACTTAGCTTACTTGTTGACTGGTGCCCATCAAACTTTTGCTTAGCAAAGAAATTTTCAAGCAGTGTTTTTCTAAACGATGTTTTAGTATTAATTTTTCTGCTAAACACTTTATAATATTTGGCCCTGTTATGTTGAGGCGCAGTGTGGCCCGAATAATATATATCGACAAGGTCAAGAAAACAAAAGACGGTGCTATATTATTAATTATAGCCTCGCTACAACAGCCCTAGAAATACCAAGAAAGAAAATAAACTGAAGATTAATAAAGGTCCAATAATTACTTTATATGATATCACATCTTTGTTAAATGTGTACCGGAACTGGTGTTTGGAGTCCTTGTGCTTCAATGGAAACCTCTTGCGTATAATGAGTAACGACTCCATCATGGGATTGAAGTCTAATAACAATTGTTGCTTTTATTTGGGGTCAGTCCACCCCGTCCATTGTCCAATCCCTCTCACAATAGAGTATCACACAGCACACAAGGCATCGGCTGACTGACAGCACCATTCAGTCCCGCCCGTTATTTTTTGTAAGCGATCTCAAGAGCTTCTTTTATAAAAAAAAAAAAGAATCTTAACAGGGTTTAGGAACTGTTTGATTGCTTGCATCCTTTATAAATAATACACAATCAAAATAGTGTGAACATTTCTTTTCTAAGGTGGCGTTTTTGAGATATCGCCAAATGAGTCAGTTAAGACTATAAAATCCATAATAACAGTTGGACAACCTAAGAGATGTTACTGCATAAAAACTAAAGCCCTAATCGCATTGAACTTAAATTGGGTAGAACTGGATTTCTACTTATACCGGATTTCTACTAATACCGGAATGCATGCCAAGCTTTCAAAAACGACCTCAAGTTAATTATCAGGAAATGCATTGTATATTTTATGAGATTAAATTAGAATGAATTGAATATCTAAAAAAAAAAAAAAAAAAAAAAAAAATGAAATGATCCCTTCGTTGGTGAGTTTTATGAAAATTCTCTAAGACAACGTGGTGATAGATTAAGGACGATGTACTATACGCAGTATCAGTTTACCTTTAAGTTTATTAGAGCGTGGTTATTTAGAACTAGGGCACAGCGGAACCCTCCTGGTTCGGTGAGCGTTGTGAAAGAAACTCTACCCAAGTCAGCTTTAAAGGAACTGTACACTTTTGGTAATATTACTCAAATTGTTTGCCTAAAAACTTACTTGGTAACGAGCAATGGAGAGCTGGTGATGGTATAAAACATTGTGAGAAATGGCTCCCTCCGATGAAGTAACGCAGTTTTTGAGAAAGATGTAATTTCTCATTCAAAAATATTAAAGACTTCAGCTGAAGCCTTTTATATGCATCTGAAAGCACAAAAAGTGTGTTCTTCTTTCGTTATACTCTCCCCCTCACGAAACTTCGATGACCAATATTGAGCACAAATTTTCACAAACTTGTTAAGTTGTATAATGCGTGTTTTATCACCAACAGAGAATACTTGTCTTTGACGTAATAACCAAACGTGTCCAGCGTCTTTGAACGTTAGTATTTTTGTTCAATACTTCAAGTCATCTGTTACCTAGAAACTGGTAGCCTATAGATTTTTTGTTAACAATTTTAATTTCGTGTGAAAGTCAAAACCGTAGTCTCGTGGAGTTCCGTCATCCGGATAGGGGATTCTGTCCCCATTATGGGATATTATAATTGGTACCGTATCCAAAACTGAAGGAGGACGATTCAAAAGAGGGCGCTATATCAGAATAAGTTTGTTCACCGCTCGCCGTATGGGGGACAGAATCACCGAGGGGGGGGGGGGGGGGGGGGGACAGAGTCTCTATAATGACACACCAAAGTGAAAAGTTCACAACATCCCAAGCGACTGTCACATTCATCTAAGAAAGTCAAGTAATTATTTTGTGAACAAACGCATCAAGTGATCCAATAAATAGACAGGACGAACATTATCTTTAACTTGACTTAAACAAGTCCTTTGCTCAGTAAATAACTGAGTATGGTTTAAAGGCAATGATGGACACGTTTGGTATTGTCAAAATACCAGTCTTCTAACAAAAATTGCATGCTTCAAAATAACAAGCTTTTGAAAACTTGGACTCAATTGGTCGAAGTTTTCAGAGAATAGCCTTGGGAAGACAGAACAACTTTGTGTGCTTTCAGATGCCCTGAATTTGAGACCTCAATATATTGAGGTCTCTTATACATTATTTGTGAGAATTAACTTCTTTCTCAAAAACTACGTTACCATATAACGGGAGCCGTTTCTTAGTGTTTTATACTATCAAAACAGCTCTCATTGCTCGTTACCAAGTAAGGTTTTTATGCTAACAATAACTTTTTTTATTATTATTACGTAGTGTCCAGTGCACTTAAAATTGTATTCTTTGTCGTTTTATTATAAGGGTTAAAGATGTAGTTGTGTTTTTTTCCGAAAGGAAATTCTAAATAGGTCTTCAATAATTCTAAGTTTTTTTTTAGCCAGGAAATCAGATAGGGTACACATTTCCGACTAGGGTGTACAAGTCATTGCGCTTTGGCGTTTTCACATCAGAGAAAACAGCCTCGTATTATTTTTATCACCACTCTACTGTTTTTCAAAGTTCCACACAACGATTGCGTGTAGGCTTGCAGTTTGACTTTCAGAGGCTGAAATCAATAATAGGGATGTCCCGACGTGAAGCGTCTTTGCAAGTGTGTAAATCCCCAGAAAAACTTAATCAAACTGCCCTTATCCCCAGACTTGTAAGTCCGCGATCTTGTTCTTGTAGCAGAGGTGTGTAGTATGACCTGAAATGGCGGCCTCTTGTGGATTAAAGGAAGTGGACACTATTGGTAATTGTCAAAGACTAGCCTTCACAGTTAGCGTATCTCAACAAATGCATAAAACAACTAACCTGTGAAAATTTTAGCTCAATCGGTCATTGAAGTTGCGAGATAATAATGAAAGAAAAAAACACCCTTGTCACACGAAGTTGTGTGCGTTTAGATGGTTGATTTCGAGACCTCAAGTTCTAAATCTGAGGTCTCGAAATCAAATTTGTGGAAAATTACTTCTTTCTCGAAAACTACGTCAGTTCAGAAGGAGCCGTTTCTCACAAAGTTTTATACCTTCAACCTCTCCCCCATTACTCGTCACCAAGTAAGGTTTTATGCCAATAATTATTTTGTGCGAGAGCTGAGAGCGTCTAATACCCATCTTGAGTTTTGAGGCTGATGCAAACCGCAATCCTGGACTTGAATCCAAGTCACCCCCCCCCCTCCTACCCCACCCCCAGCCACCCGGCACATTTCATGTTCTGTCACAAGAGGGCGCACACCCATGTCAGTTGGGAAAGACTCCGCACTGTTTTGCCCAATCAATAATTGATTAATCAGAAACCATTCAGTACAAGGAACACTCCCAAACAGATTCCGGATTAAAGGAGGTGGTGGGGGCTACAATAACAATTGCAAACAATAGCAAGAACAAGATATGGGGCAAGTTAGCCATACATTGATTGAGCAAGTCCATTGCTCAATATATGACTATGGTTGGAATAATGATGGAGGAAAACATTTGAATCCAATCGAAAACTCACATGAAGCTGTGATTTAAATTCATTAAAAAATTAATGTTCACATTATTTTTTGGATGGACAACATTAAAGGATCGGGCATCCCGTACTGCATGTGTTCTGTCAGAATACGACTTCTTGCATTCGCAATCAGGCTCATAGCATTTTGGACTGAACACGCCCAATTGATGAAATACATGCCCACTGCACTGGAAACTGCAAGAGCGTTCACAGCAGGAATACCGGGACAAAAAGAAGTCATATTTTGCTGGTTTTGAGTAATTTTACACCAATCACTGCCAAGATGTTCGCAGATACAATACTTATCGTTTTTATATCTGTTTGTACGGCTCTTCTATCTGAAGGTTTGTAGAATTTACGTCATGAATGTGACGAGTTTTGTATGGCAATTCATGAATTGTGTACACTGACTGATGATGCGGGGACGGACCGGTCCCGTGGTTGTACTGTGGGCCGGGGACAGGCACCCGCCGGGGACAGTGGTACGTAGTTGATGTGGGCATTGGGATGGTGTGTGGGGAAACGGTGGCTGTTTTCGCTGCGAATGTTTTGTAGGAGTTGGGTTAGGGAAAAGTTTCCGTATGGCGCCACCACTTTTTCATTCGATATGAAATAATATATTTTTTTTTTATATACTATATCTATGTATCTATTCTAATTTACCTCAACGACTGGGAACGAGATATCCCTTTTGGATAACTTTCCGTATGGCGCCACCACTTTTTCACTCATTTTTACAAAAAGGGTTATCTCATTGAGGTAAATTATATACTATATTATTTCATATCGAATGAAAAAGTGGTGGCGCTATACAGAAACTTCTCCTAAAAACAGAAGTCAAGAAGAGGGGGGTTTGCCCATTTGTTAGTAATTTTTGTTTTAGCACCTTTTCATTCATTGTTTTTAAATCTTTAAATTTAAATGTGATTGTTTTCTTTACATTTGTTTTGTCCTTTTAGGAATAACCTATGCACTAGTTTACAGAACAGAGACGTACAAGAAACTGAAGGCTGAGGTGGAAAAACAGAGCAAGAAATGTGAGTTTGGTCTTTCTTTGGAAAAAATCATGAGTAGGCCTTCATAGATTGTGTGTTGATGTTCTTTATGATTGCAGAAAATACACGATGTGTTTTTTGTCCTACAATAATTTGTAAGCAAAAAATCCAGACACCCCCCTCAAACAAACAAACAAACAAACAAACAAAAAAACAAACGGAAAAGTTTCCGTATGGCGCCACCACTTTTTCATGCGATATGAAATAATATAGTATCTAATTTACCTCAACGAGATATCCCTTTTTGTAAAAACGAGTGAAAAAGAGGTGGCGCCATACGGAAAGTTATCCAAACAAACAAACAAACAAACAAACAATAGTCAGATCTTTCAATCGTTCCAGAATTTCATCTATGAAAGGGCAAGGCCATTTTCAATTTGCAAAGGGCACTTCAATTGAAAAATCTAGAAGTCTATGGGAAACGTTGGAAGGGGCACCGAGGGGCAACAGAGGCCCTCTGGTGTTATTCCAGGCCAGGTGCTTACACATTGTCGTTAATACAAAGCACGATATGCTTTTATGTCTCTAAGAAAATGATTCCCTTTTTAACTATTTTCCCCTAATAGTGGAAAAAACAAAAGAACAGTTTGGCGAGATCAGTGACAAAGGACAAAAGAAAAAACTAGGTAAGTAACGAAATATCAATGAATTCAGAATAGAGTATGTTCAAATTTTGTATAAAATATTATTATTATAATATTAAAGTAGGGTAGATGGCCTTAGCTTTCGATCCAAACCGGACCACACATAAAGTGAAACTTTTAACTTTATTTGTATCTGCAGAGCGCCAGGAAGAGAAGCTGAAAAATGACAGTCGGGATTTATCGATGGTGAAGATGAAATCGATGGTGGTTATTGCTTTTACATTCACTTCACTGATGGGAATGTTTAACTCAATGTAAGTTATTTTTTCCTGTTATGTTTTTTTTATTATTATCATCGTTAATCTTATATTCCTATTAGTTCACTTAATAACCTGGGGTAGTTTATACAAAGACGTAAGACTATCATGAAAGAAGTTTATCAGGCTGGTAAAATATCAACTTATTAAATGAATTTTCTATGAAACACAGCCAATACTCACGTAATTTTCGTTTACGTTTCAACTAGTTTCGAAACGTTATCAAAAATTACGTGAGTATTGGCTGTGTTTCATAGAAAATTCATTTAATAAGACGTAAACTCAAAACTAAGGACTAGCCTTAATGTTTTGTTATCTTTGTGAATTTGACCCCAGGGCCTGTGTATAAGTCTTGGGTTAGTTGATGAAAGTAATATGCGTTCCGATTGTTTTCTCCATTTAATATATTTAATATCCAAATTATTTTTCATGATAGATTTGATGGAAGGAATGTCGCCAAGCTTCCATTTGAACCCATCTCTTGGCTACACGGTATTTCACATCGGAATCTTCTGGGCAGCGACTTCACCGATTGTTCATTCATCTTTCTATACATTCTATGTACTATGTCTATTAGACAGGTAAGAACAGTTTATACAAGTCTTCAAGTCAGACCCCCCGCTAGCTTTCCTGCCCCCCTTGGCACCCTGCCCCCTGCTGGACTCCCTTGCTTTCCTGCCTCCCATGCCACATTGGCACCCTGCCCGCTTATCACCATGCACCCCTTGGCACCTGCCCCCTGGACTCCCTGCCTCTCTTGCTTCCCTGCCCCCTTGACACACATTACCCTCTTCTACCCCCTGCCTTTCTTGACCCCCTGACCCACCCCAATTTAAATCAAAAGGTAGAATTCAAACTGTTTAGATTTTGTGTAACATCAATCCTGTCCCATGGTAACTTTGCTGTTTAAAATGAACAAAAAAAAAGTAAAAAAAAAAAAGTGTTGCCTGAACTATGTTTTAAATCCATGCTTAAGACCGGTGGGCTAAGTGAGGGCTACACTGTCACCAGGGCAGGTTGCCACCTACTCCTATTGGGCTGAAACAGGGTTACCTCCTTCACAGTCAATTAGGATGTAGGCAAGGTTATCATCCACTAGGAGCTTGGCCGATAGAGCAAAATGCACTAACTTCCCAACTTTTTACGAGGCAATTATGGTTCAGTGCTGACAACACTCGAGCTTGGGTCCGTTGCACCAGACCACTCAGCCACGCCATGCCATTTTGTTCCTGTAAAGGCACCTCAACAAAAACAATTAAAATTTCTACGGGACTAATGAAGGGGCAGGAAGGCAATAACCAGGGGCGAGAAGGTTATTGCTTCATTCCTTCTCCATCCCTTTTGCAAAGAGATTGAAAGCAGTCTTTCATTAATATCGTTTGTGTTTTACCGTCTGGTTTCAGAATATTCAGAAATTGTTGGGTTTCGCTCCCTCAAGAGCGGCAGCTAAACAATCTGGGGGATTCTTTGGACAACAGATGCAAGCCTCAAAGTAAAGAAGAGAGCCTGGCCAATCAATAACTTAGTCTAACTTTCTGTTTTTCTTTCTTGTTTATCCCATTATAGTTTTGTTCGTTTTACACTTAAATGTTTTGTCAGAATCAAAATCAGGCCTGTGGCTGTACATGTTAATACAATCTCTGGCATCTTGGGTCGATTTCACTAAAATAGTCTTAAAGGCACTTGACACTATTGGTAATTACTCAAAATAATTATGAGCATAAAACCTTACTTGGTAATGAGTAATGGGGAGCTGTTGATAGTATAAAAGACTGCGAGAAACGGCTCCCTCTGAAGTAACGTAGTTTTTTGAGAAAGAAGTAATTGATTTGATTTTGAGACCTCAGAATTAGATTTTGAGGTCTCGAAATCAAGCATCTGAAAGCGCACAACTTTGTGTGACAAGGGTGTTTTTTCTTTTATTACTATCTTGCAACCTCAGACGACCAATTGAGCTTAAATTTTCACAGGTTTGTTATTTTATACATAATGTTGAGATGCACCAAGTGATAAGACTGGTCTTTGACAATTACCAATAGTGTCCAGTGTCTTTAACTTGGGACTAGTCTTAGGAGTTATTCAAAACTTAAGGCTATTTCTAAGTATGGACGAGTAACCACAGCACCTTGTAAACCATTACATAGTGTTGTAAAGGAATATGTCTCATACTTCAAAAACGTAGCTCCAGATACCTTGCAGGAGAGACATGGCGCTCTGAGACACCCATCGAGTGTGATAAACTGCTAAGAACTCGGTATTATTCTGACAACACAGCCCCTCTAATAAATTCTCTTGCACCTTGTTCTAGGATCCCATTTCATTAAGTTGTCCTCTGAATGTATTGGTTGGAGTTTGCAAGGTTCATGCCAAGTACTTGAACGATGGGTATATTGAACAGACATTGGAATATTTAACTATTTTTAGCAAAACGGTTCTATAAGCTCCCACATTCAAGTCAAAAATGTCAGTAGGATTTTAAACTTTGCATTGTGGAAGTAAAACTAAGAAAGGTTTGCGGAACCACCATGTGAATAGCTCTTTTGAGTAGTGAAGGTTCTAAAGAACCGGTGGTTAAAAATGTCCGATAAACCAATCTTTTTTTGCAATGGTAATTTTCATACTTGGGTGTATGGTGAAATGACTTCGTTCAAGTTTCTGATGTACTATTTTGAATGAATTTTATAATTAAACTCCGAGCGTGTTACATCTTGTAGTTGTTAAAATAAATCAGTGGTGAAGACTTGTGACCCACATAAAAAAAACAGAGACAAGACTGTGTTTCATAATTTATTTAAAAGTAATTTATATTTATTTTACATTAAACGTATAAAATTTAAACGTTCAGACAATGTAGTTTTATTTATATGGTTTGCACACAGCCCCCTTGAATTCACCGCCTTTGCATATATCAACCAATAGAAACAACAGCGAGGGCCAAAGCTCAAATGGGCAAGCGGCCTTCTTTTGACAACAGTGAGGGCGCTGTTTGAGCTTGGGATGTCGTCTACAAGGGTTTTGAAAATCAATGTGTGCCTTCGTTTAGCTTCCCCGCGTTGACCCCGGTGTGTGGCGTTTTTTTTTTCCCCAGGACGAACGTGTACAGATAATTACCCACGATCATCCTGGAAAAAAAAAAACGCCACACACCAGGGTCGACCTAGGGAAGCTAAACGAACGCACCCAATAATAGTTACTAACTTAAGTACTGGGTTAAAATGGCATTATTCTAGAATCCGATTCAATAATTCTAAATTTGTCGATATTGGCCCTCCTTTAAATGGATTTGAATTCGAATATCTGGATTCGAACCCGGTTCTTAATTTTGCCCGATTGGAACAGACTCTGTAATTACACCTAGGCCAAACATGCCAAGCGCGGGCAACATAGTTAGCCTTTTTGAGATAGGGTGGACACCATAGATGATGTGACCTCTGACTTCACACGAAAACCATAACATGATTCGCGCGCATACCTTTGTGTTCTGGCAGCCAGCTAGAAAGTGTATGCAATCTGACCATGACTACGCGTCTTTTTGCCCGGCGAAACGTGACGTATACAGTGTTTTTTTCAACAGAGGGCGGTTTAATATACATGCGCGTTAATAATCTGAAATATAAATATCTATACAAATATTCTAGTTTTACCAGTCACATCTTGCACTTTAAACCAACACCAAATATACACCAATCTTAACCAATAATATTTATAATAACCGCTTTGCAATTTATACAAATTGGGAGTTTGTTACTTGACTTTTTAAATAAGCATAATTATTTGGGAAATGGTCTTCAAAGTTCAAACCATACTCTTTACCATCTATTAAACGCAAGAATTTTAAAACAAGCAGAGACAGAAACACAAGTTAGAGGAGAGTTGCAATGAAAAGAAAATAAGGATTGTTCAAAATGTGGGATAACATAAGCTCCTGTTCATGCAAATTAAAGAGCAAAACTTATCACTGGTGGTATTAATCATCCTGGAAATCAGACCTTCCTTAAAGGCTCAAGGAGCGCCTCTTCCTTGCAACAGTAGAGCTGTTATATGGCTGTGAAGCATGGACTCTTACTCCCAAACTGGAAAAGCAGATAAATGGGTGCTACACAAGGCTATTAAGAACAGCTCTTAATATCCACTGGAGTCAACATATGACTAACAGAGTCCTATATGGGAACCTACCTAAGCTATCAACAAAAATCAGACGAGAGAAGGATGCGTTTTGCTGGCCACTGCTACAGGAGAAACAACGAACCAGAGCCAATATTGTTCTGTGGACCCCTAAGCATGGGAGGAGGAAACCTGGTAGACCGGCACTAACTTACACTGACATTCTTAAAATCGACACAGGACTTGAATCAGCAGAATTCAAGTCAGCAATTGGGGACAGAAAGGCTTGAGGAACCATTGTGATTCGAAGACATCACTTGACTTAAGCAATTAATCATCCTAATGTTTTATCTGAATTGCTGTAGATCGCCTAAACATCAAACGGCCGTATGGCCACTTCACGGGAAGGGCCCAAATCAACTGCCACATGGGGCACGTTGCCACCTACTACTGGGGCTGAAACAGGGATAGCCCCTTAACAATCCATAAGGATGTAGGCTTGGGTATCATCATCCAGAGGCTGGCCGGTAGAGCAGAATGCAATTACCTTCCCAACTTGTTACGAAGCAATTATGGATAAGTGCCTTGCTTAAGGGGTACAAGTGTCATGACCGGGATTCAAGCCCACACTCTGTGAACTAGACCGCTCATCCACAACACGCCACAATTGAATGATTATTTAAGTTTTTTATTCATAATGTTAAGAACATTTTTCTTAACTGTGGAACATTTTAATGCTGTATTAGTTTTTAATGGAATACTTTGACTTCAAAAGATGACATCTTAGAAATGGCAGAAGAAAAAGGTGAAGTTGATCAAAAGCCTCAGAGAAATGACAGAAAGAACCTCGAATGATTGGAGCCCGTCTCATTTGATGAAAACTACATCCGTTTCTCGTAGCGCTCATCCTTTGTTTGTGCTCTTCACAATGATAGGAACTGTAAAGAAACCAAAACAATGGACTAATGACATAAACATTAAAGTAGTCTTTAAAGGCAGTGGACACTATTGGTAATTACTCAAAATAATTATTGGCATAAAACCTTTCTTGGTGATGAGTAATGGGGAGAGGTTGATGGCATAAAACATTGTGAGAAAAGGCTCCCTCTGAAGTGCCATAGTTTTCGAGAAAGAAGTAATTTTCCACGAATTTGATTTCGAGACCTCAGATTTAGAACTTGAGGTCTCGAAATCAACCGTCTAAGCACACCACTTCGTGTGACAAGGGTGTTTTTCCTTTCATTATTATCTCGCACTAACCTGGACACTATTGGTAATTGTCAAAGACCAGTCTTCTCACTTGGTGTATCTCAACATATGCATAAAATAACAAACCTGTGGAAATTTGAGCTCAATCGGTCATCAAAGTTGCGAGATATTAATGAAAGAAAAAACACCCTTGTCACACGAAGTTGTGCGCATTCAGATGCTTGATTTCGAGACCTCAAATTCTAAATCTGAGGTCTCGAAATCAAATACGATAAAAATTACTTCTCTCTCGAAAACTACGTTACTTCAGAGGGAGCTGTTTCTCACAATGTTTTATACTATCAACCTCTCCTCATTACTCGTTACCAAGTAAGGTTTTATGCTAATAATTATTTTGAGCAATTACCAATAGTGTCCACTGCCTTTAACCTGGGTTTTTGGAGCAGCTTTTATGCATATTTCTTTTGGCACGCAATGATTCGAACATCAGCAGATGGGGCCTGGAGCCTGAGCCGGAGCCCAAGCTGAGGTTTGAGAAAGGCCCCAGATGCAAGGATTATGTCATATTTCAAATAAAAAAAAAATAAAAACTTGACTCACTGAATATAATAAGTAGAATCACAACAACGACTACCAGCAAAAGAAGCCTCATCTGTAAATAAAAATAAATAAATAAATAAATAAATATGTTAACCCCTATTCTATGAGTATAGGTTCTTTGATTTGAAAAGTTCTGTAGTTGAACATTGCTTTTAGTACTCACCTTACATTCTCGCCACCAGAAATGTGACCTTAGACCCTTAGCGCTGACTCTAAATACTGATGCATTGTAAACAAGCTCATCTGTAAGAAACACGAGATAAATAAATAAACTTTTCAATTATTGGTATCCAACCAGTGGCGCTCATGACACTGCTCTGCAAAACAAACAAAAGTAGCCCCACACAAGTTGAAGATAGAGTTAACAAAGTGCTTCTTTATGTAGATAGGATTTTAAACTGTTCTTGAATATGCCAAGTGAGTTTGAAAGTTTCAAAGCCATCGAGGGTGCGATCTGAAAAACTTCCCTCCCTGATTGATGATTTGCCTTTTTGCCCTGAGGGAGTTTTATTCTGTTCATGAAGCCGAGAACTTTCAGAAAAGCGAACCTAATCACTGTACAAGCCAAGAGCCCAAATGGAGAGAAGACAAGCAAAACAGTTTCAGTTTTAGATGTTGGAGAAAAATCCCAGGGAACTATTCCAGGAGAAAACCCAAGTCATTAGGGAGGGAAAACCCTATCAACATAATGTCCCCAGTGGGATTTGAACCAGGGTCCTAGAGGTGGAAGGCAAGGAAAGATACCACTACGCCAACCCAACCAGGCAATGATGATTGGATTGGATACAATCCTTCCAGATGTCTTAGATCATCCACTTCAGCGTTACTGGTTGTTCCCCAAACCCACAACAATTGGGGTGACAGGGCTTTTTCTCATGCTGGTCCTTTACTTAGGAATAATCTGCCTCTTAATATCCGTAACATGTCCTCTATTCATAAGTTCAAAGAGGCCCTCAAAACCCACTTTTTCACAGCTGCTTTTCATTAATTTTGTGTTTCTTCCTTGCGCCATGAGCATCACTTGTGGTGGATACCGGCGCACTATAAGTGTTCATATTATTATTTTTATTATGCAGCATTGAAGACTTGCTGCAAGTCTACTATGTCATGCTATGCTCTTAGTAAGCCTTTTGTTAGGTAGTCAACCGGGCTAATAACAAACTATGGGTTTAACTTGCCCTAAGGAAGTTTAAGCAGCCCCGATTTAAAACATGTATTGTCATAAAGGTGTCTTTCTAATGCATTAATGGTCGCAATCACTACCAGAATAATAGGCAAATAAACTTACACTCAAACTAATGAAACATAAATTAACGCATTTAACAAATGTATTACTCACATCTACAAGGAAAAATGAGCATTTTAAACAAGTAGGTTGCACAGTTCTTAGTAGCCCACGGGGCAAGTTGAGAGGTGGTGTTGACTAGCCCGTAGCAGTTTTTACTCAACAATGTACACCGGTATAATAGATGTTAAATTTGCATCGGGGATAAAGAATATTAATTTTGGTTTTTACCCATACACCGATGTGTGTTAGCACTGTATACTCAGTACTTTCCCGAGTCCTGTGAAAAAATATCACAGGCATGTTACTCGGGTGGGATTCGAACCCACGACCCTTGCAATTCTAGAGCAGTGTCTTACCAACTAGACTACCGAGGTTGCCCGGCAGCTAGAGGCAGTTCGAATCCTATGTTTTGGCAGCGGGTACCGCAACGATATAATAGATGTTAAATTTGCATCGGGGATAAAGAATATTAATCGGTGTATGGGTAAAAACCAAAATTAATAATGTACACCGGGCTAGTGTGGAAGAGCGAGCCCCCTCATGTACTGACCTGATTTTTCTTGTAAGTCGTCTAATTTGTCTCCTCTGTCTAAGACTTTACTGATGTTATTGTGCATTACATCAATCACCTCATCCACTTGGTTCTGTACACTACAAAAATAAAGAAAATGCTTGAATTAAAACCAGATTTGTGAAACAAATTTTTTCGCTTTGAGACCTTGCTGGTGGATAGTTAATATTTTATACAATATTATTTATACCTTTGGTTTTGGAACTACGTAAGTATAAATGGAGATACATCTAAACACAATAACATAAACTGTAAAAAGAATTCAAGTTCTGATGGTCCAGTCATCGGAGTGTGGGTTCGGGTCCCGGTCATAGTACTTGTTAAAGCCTTTGGACCCTTTCGGTACAGAAAAAATAAATAAAAAGTTCACAGATTTACAAATAATTTACAGGGTTTACAGAAGGTAATGGTGAAAGACTTCTCTTGAAATATTAGTCCATGAAATGCTTTACCTTTTGATAAAACGGTAAAATAATATAAATTCTCGTTAGCGAGAATTATGGATTTGTTATAAACACATGTCATGACACGGCGAGAAAACAGGAGTGGGTTTTCCTGTTATTTTCTCCCGACTCCGATTGAGCCTAAATTTCCACAGGATTGTTATTTTATATATAAGTTGTGATACACGAAGTGTGGGACTTGGACAATACTGTTTACCGAAAGTGTACAATGGCTTTAAGAGCAAGATAATTGCTTCTCTTCACCCAGGGGTATGAATGGGTATGAATGGAACCTGCGTGGGTAGCTGTTGATATTGTGTATGAAAAATCCTTTGGAGCACTACGGTTGCCCAGGTTGTATACTCCCCTCTCCGAGGGAGCTAAAAAGATTAAAGGAATGTTTTGGCCCAATGACCAGGGCACTAATGTAAAGCGCATTGAGACGGTTATTATGAAATGCACTACAGAAGAACATGTTCCTATTATTGTTATTAACACAAGAAAGCTGGACTACTTACTGTTGTATTTTAGGATCTGGTCGAGCAACCCTTCTCGACGATGATGGATTCAACTTTCCAGCAAAGAAATCTTCCTCGTCGTCACTGTCGTTGTCATGGTAATCCCCTAAGAGGTTCTCCTTCAAAATTCACCCACAGACAAACAAAGTAAAGTAAAGAAAATTGCAAAGTCATTAAAAAAAATAATAACCCCCCTTATTTGTCATGCATTGTGCTTCAGTTCAGATATTTCTCAAGTAGCCCCCCAGGCTAGTGTAGGAAAAGTTTCCGTATGGCGCCACCACTTTTTCATTCGAAATAAAATAATATAGTATCGAATTTACCTGATTGATATATCCCTTTTTGTAAAAATGAGTGAAAAAGTGGTGGCGCCATACGGAAAGTTATCCCTAGTGTAAACTGTCCCATTTATTACTTGGCCTCAAGAAGTTAAATGGCTTGCACATATCAATTGTACTCCAAGCCCTTGGGGACCCAGAACTAGGCGGACTTGGCCAGGATGTTAAAAATGGCTTGGCGTGATAGTCCCTGCCATGCCCCGCTACTGTCGGGTGGGGCACCTGTTTTTGTACATCCCTGCACAATCCTGGCCCGACGGACATGCAGGGCATTTGTCACAACCACCACCACACGATCCACTAATTTGGGGTAGGGCGGAGCAACAAATTGTACAACCTCGTCAGTTAAAGAGTCCGCTATTGTCCCGGTAGGGCAGGGAAACAGATTGTAGAACCTGAGGTAAAAAGGGAAAACCCGGTTAGCGGGGCACAGTTTTTGCACATCCCCATCTTTTTTCCGGGCTACCTCGGCCAAAGTCCAGAGTCCCTCAGGGTTGGGACTACATGTACAATTATTGTAGCTTAACCCGCTGGTTAGGACGTCATCTCTTCATGTTTCATATTCACCATCCTGTTCCGCTTGCACTGTTGGATTTGTAATGAAATACAAACAAAAGCAATAAAGTAGGCCTACCTTTTCATGTTCTTGAACATGAGAGTACCCATTCCTCTTGAATTTAGGTGGCATAGTGGACAGCACACCTTGCTCACCCAGTCCAGTTGGGACGAGACGATCAAACACAAATTTCTCTTCAACTACGCATCAGCAGGCTGAAAAATGACACAGTTAATACAAATTATTATAAATTTTAGACATAAGGCCTATTTTTAAACAACATTTAAAATCTTAAGCTAGACAAGACAAATAAAATTAAAATAAAAGTTTAATAACTAAACCGACCAAACCAAACTAACTAACTAGTATTCGCCACTAAACTAGGCCTAATTATTTAAAGTTTAAACCCTAATTTATAAATATCGAATTAATAAAAATATTTTATTATAAATAATAAATCTGGATGGAAATTAAATATGAATATTACTTTAAATAACGGGACCCATCAAGTTAACCAGTTAACGCAAAAAGAAAGATTATTGGTTCCTGATCGGTCGCACTAAATTAATACCGACAACTCACGACCCCTCGGCCTCACAACAACTCACGACAACAATGTTTAAATGCACTTGAACAGACTATTTGAACATAAGTCAACCGTTAAATATATGCACAAGAGTCATATGCACCCAAATCATTTTCAAACTCTTGAAAAAATTGTATTTTTAATTGTAAAAAATAGAAAAATGTGTTTTTTTACCCGAATTTAGTAACGAACGATAATATCCGCCATGTTGTCTTTCAACGCACTTGGACGATTCTATTATACCGCAGGAATGATACAATATGCAAGACGATTATTTACCTTTTTTTAAATGTATTTCATGGAGTTTAAAACAATATTATATTTAAGTTTCCCTTATAACTTCGAATTCCAGAGTGGCGGCTTAGTTACTAAAAAGAAAGAAAAAATCAGCAGCTAAAACCAAAACAAAAAAATAAAACTCAGCCCTCAGAAATTACCTCGCCCCCTGCGGTGTAATAGAATCGTCCAAGTACGTCGAAAGACAACACTCGCCGTCAACTCACTTGTGCCGTCAACTCGCCGTCAACTCCTCAAATATACATTTAAAATCCACAAAAGAAGCTTAGAACGGTGATGACGTATCAGCTAAAAGAGAATTTGCGTAAGTTTTAGGTCATATTTCGGAATAAAAATTGAGTTTTTTTTCTTGTGAAAAAAATTATCTCGAAGCAGCAAAACCGTCGGCCGCCTTCTTGCTTATATGGATTAATCTTGGCCCAAGATGTCAATGGTTGGTACTTTTTTTTTATCAACACAAAGTCGTTTTTGTGAATGAATTTGTACCGAAAACCACGAGAAATATGTAGTTTAGCCCAGACTTAACACTTCCGTGCCCCATTTATAAAATTTTCAAGTAAATTTAATGAGTTGACGGCACGAAAATGATTTGACGGCGAGTTGACGGCAAGTCGGCGAGTTGACGGCAAGTAGTAGGACCGTTTGTTTGTGCACTTCTTGTGGTGGTTTTTGTCGCAACCGGTAATTTGCAACAGCGCCACCTGTTGGTCGCTTTTTTTAACACTAAAACAAAGTGTTATACTCCTTGATTCTTAGCGGTTTCAAAGTGCTTGATCTACATGATTATGAGCATAATATTAAACATTTTATAGAAACGCTGCAGTACAGATGCAATACTGTCCGCTCCGGACACTTTTGCATATGCAATCGTGTCCGGGGCTATGCAATTGCAATAATTGGTTTAATGTCCTTACTCTATGGTTTAATTTACTGCAAGGACAGTTTTGCACGGGGGCGGACACAACTGCACATGCAAATGTGTCCGGGCGGACACAATTGCATTATGCAGCAGCGTCAGGGTGGACACGATTACATATGCAAAACTGTCTGGCAGACATTATTGCAAATGCAATATTGTCCTCCGGATAGAATTGCATAGAGGACATTGCAAGCGACATTTCCGACCCCATCCCTCCACTTTTAGCGGCGCGCGCACGTACATCTGCAGAAAAAAAAATTCCACTGCCCTCTCGTGGCCACTTTTGTACATTCTATTCATGATGAGAAACATGGCGGTTTGATCCGAAACGAAATAAAACTTCAAAGTAAGATTTTCAAGGAAGAAGTGATTTTCTTCTGAATTTACACATACAAGTGTATTAGAATCAACCGAATAGGGTGAGTAGACTCCGAGTAGACTTTCAAAGAGAAAAGAAAATCAGCTAAAGAACATGAATATTTGTGTTTTTTATGTCGACATGCAGTGAGTTCAGTGACGGACGTCGGTTAGCTCACATTTTATTTATTGGGGGAAAAAATTATTGAAGATAAGAATTTGAATTGTCAATATTTTTGATATTTTTTTACTTTAGTGACAGTGTCTCACTAGAATACAAACTGGATAACTTTCCGTATGGCGCCACCACTTTTTCACTAATTTTTACAAAAAGGGATATATCAATCAGGTAAATTGATACTATATATATTATTTTATTTCGAATGAAAAAGTGGTGGCGCTATACGGAAACTTTTCCTACAAACTCAGTGACCAAAAACTGAGTTCATAGGTTAGTCTGTTATTGAGTGTAAACATTACTTTGTATTTGAACTCGATACCTTTTTGAACGATTCATGGATTGGTGGCGGATTATAAATATTTGTCTTTCTTTTTTTCGTTTCATTTCATTTCATTTATTAATTTCACAGGCAAAACATTCAAGCACAGACAATAAGAACAGTAAGAAAACAAAAACAAGAACATACAATACAATAACCTAAAAAAGCAGCACCCCTGAAGGATTTTAAAAAAGTAAACTAAATTACTATCGAGTTAATATCCTGATGCCACAATTTACGAAGAGACAAAAAGGGACATTACAGATGGACATTATTAACACATGGCATACAGTATAAAAATATATAGAACTATACAAGCAGTTAAAACTAAAAAAGCACTAAAGTAAAGGGCAATAAAAATACAAAATCGTTAAAAGAGAGATTCTAGTTAATTATGCAAAAGGCACTATAAATTTGAGAAATAAAAAACAGCAGCAAGGTATTTGAATGGGCAAGGCAACTAGAAAGTTAAACTGTTTTGGTCAAGGGGACCTCCTCGCCAGGGACTAATAAATGATTCCTGAGGGAATTTGTGAATGAGGATAAACTATGGATAATTGTATCTTTAATGCAGGCCGGTAGTTCGTCCCATAATCTAGGGAATCTGTGAAAAAGAGAATGATGGGCAGCATTGGAACGAGCCAAATTTAACAGATTCGATATGTCTACAATTAATGGGAATTAGAGTGTCCGTGTCAATGTCAAATTTGTTATCTTTTTGTTTTCTTAAAGGCAGTGGACACTATTGGTAATTACTAAAAATAATTATTCGCATAAAACCTGACTTGGTAATGAGTAATGGGGAGAGGTTGATAATATAAAACATTGTGAGAACCGGCTCCCTCTGAAGTGGCGTAGTAAGAAGTAATTTACCACAAATTTGATTTCGAGACCTCAAGAGTTTAGAATTTGAGGTCTCGAAATCAAGCATCTAAAAGCACACAACTTCGTGTAACAAGGGTGTTTTTTGTTTCATAGTTATCTCGCAAATCCGACGACCAATCGAGCTCAAATTTTCACAGGTTTGTTGTTTTATGCATATGTTGATATACACTAAGTGAGAAGACTGGTCTTTGACAATTACCAATTGTGTCCACTGTCTTGAAACAAATTATATGGTCCATTTGGATAAATTTCCGTATGGCGCCACCACCTTTTCATTCGATATGAAATAATATAGTATCTATGTTACCTCAATGAGATAACCCTTTTTGTAAAAATGAGTTAGAAAGTGGTGGCGCCATACGGAAAGCCATCCGTTCATTTTTTGTTTCTTATCTTCACTCTCACTCTCAGTTGACTTGATAGAGTTTGATGATGGCAGAAGCTGGGCCTCCGGAGAAAGATGCACCGGTAGGTTTACATTTAAATTAAATATTTAATAAATCTTCATTACGTTTGCATTAACAATTACAAGTAAATGTCTGAATTCACTGACACTACTTTTGTTTTAAAAACAAGAAGGCCTAAATAAAGTATAATTTGTTGGATCCTGTAAGTGTAATGGAGCGTACACCCTTCAAAATATTCCCACATGTAGATTTTATCATTTCATCGACAAAAGTGCCCTTTGTTTTAGTTGCGATAATGTAACCCTCCTCCGACCGACGGCGAAGCCGGAGGGTTACTACGACCCATGTAATGTTTGGTCGCAAAATGGGAATTTGGTCCAACACTTACAATTTTGACGATTGATATTTTTGTCTCTTTTCACAGTTTCTCAAATTTCACCAGCTGACACAACTCCAGATATACGATGACCAACCAACGACACTAGAACCTAAAGAACGCTTGAACTTACTGGCAGTTTCCAATGAATATGGCTACACCTTCGTTGGCTGTAACTCAGGTACGTTGGGTTAATATCAGTCTCCTGTCATAGAAAGATTGCCACATTAACCCTCCTACAGTGTGACCATTCAACATTATTCACTGTGATTTTGAATGACAGATAAACTATGCCAGACTGATGAATGCATAGTATACAGTCAACCCTCCTGCTGTCTGATCATTCAACATCATTCACTGTGATTTTGAATGACAGTTAAAGTTACATGCCAGCCTGCAGTATGATACCATGTGGCGAAGGCTTTAAACGGTACACAGTCAACCCTCCTACATACAGTTTGACCATTCAACATTATTCACTGTATGTGTATTTTTAAAATAATTATTATAATTTTTTTGTTTCAGCTATAAAAATTCTGAGGACGTCAGATATCAGGGATTGTACTTACTGCAATGACCCAAATGCAGCTTCAAGGGGTAAGTAATTGTACCACGTAGACATTTTAAGAGGAAGGCTGTTTAACTTTTCCCGTCCATCTCTCTTGTCGTTTATCACTTGGTATGTTAATATTAAAAAGTCAAATCCTCTTAAGGTGATCCCCTGGCTGCAGCTTTCCCAGGTTATATTGAAAAATTTGGTGAGATCCCCGGCTACAAGGCAGGTAACGGTTACATGTGTGTATGGCCAGGGATGAGAAATTTCAGACTTTGATCTGAAGTCAGACTTTTTAAGTCGGCCCGGTGAGGCAAATCAGCCATTATTTTTTCCACATATGAAGAAATCCTGCTCCTTGATCCACTTGCTGAGGACACTGTTTCTAAAAGCCCTGTGGAACCTAAACCCCAAAGGTTTACCAAAAGGTGGACATGCCATCATTTTAACATTCTTCCTTATAGTTGGATCCTAATTTCAGACTACTTGTTAGCAATGACACTCGCCCCTGTATGGCTTCTGACTGGCACCCCTGAACAAAGATATCGACAAAATGGGGAGAGCGCCAACATAGGGCTGGCTAGCTCAGTTTGGAGTTTGTTGGTTCAAGTCCCACTCCAGTAAAGTTTTCTTTGTTCAAACCCAAACTTAAGGAGCAATTTTACCCAGTCAGTTTCCCTTGTGGTTTGTGACTTGATTTTAATTTTATCGTGACCCGACTGTATGCTTTGTTTTGAAAAGGGCAAGCGTGCCAAGGCATTTTTCCTTGGTAGGTAAGGGGCACCCTATGAGGAAATTGTTAATTTCTTCTGTCAAGAGCATTTCAAGGGCACCAAGGCAATGACCGGGGGCATTGCCTTTGTTGTCTCAATGAAGTATCAGGCCTGGTTAACTGACATAATTTACATTGGTTCATTTATTTTCATTTATTATAGTGAGTGACTATAACTGCTCCAAGGTAGAGCTCAACGCCAATCCTGTACATCTAGCCTTGAATGCAGACAACCTCGTCTTATCAGCATGTACAATGACCGAAACCAACCTCATGGTGGCGCTGTTTGATGTACGAAGTCTCGTACGCGGGGTGAGTGTCCCATGGTGCTTTTATCGGGGATTTGTTTTTTATCTGTTTTTTAACTGGAAATCCGTTTTTTTTCAATCACCCCTCCCCCCCCCCCTAAATCACTCGCAATCTTTCATGCTTTTTTCTTGAACATGTGAGGATGATACAGACAATTAAAATTTACCTAATAAGTCTGCTGCCACCTAGTGCTCCTAAGTCTCTCATTTGGCTGTATCAGCCGAATACGCTAGTATGGACAGAACCCTAATAATCCTTGATCATAAGAATAATTTTTTCTTTTCTAACTTACCTCTTCAACAGGGCAGCAATGTGTCTCCATTCGCCAGTGTCCCTCTCTCAAAGGAACCCAGCATGCAGCTCGTCAACCTGGCATGGAATCCCGTCCACGCTTCTTGCTTCGCTACGTGTCTCTCCGATGGCAGCATGGCATTATGGGACAGCTCGGGAGACAATATCGCAAGAGCGTTTGAGCTGCCAGAAGGTGTAAACATCAAAGCCAGTAAGATACATTTCAAACGCTGCATTTCTTCTAAAGCTCTTATGTCCAGCTTGACTTGTTCAGCCATGATATTTTTCCTACTCAAGTCTGTTTTAGCACAAAAATTTGCTTAGCATGAAATGTCTATTTTGAGAAAAACAGGATATCAACCAAGTTTCCTATTGTTGCATATTTTTTTTGTGGGGGTTATGTTGGTCTTGACGTTTCGAACAGTATACTCTGCTCGTCTTCAGGAGAACATGGTTGTACCCGCAAGTTTCTTATTTATTTATAGTTTTTTCCTATTTATCCAGACCATGCAAAGCTTCAAACAATACTTACTTGAATTTGTTTAGTGTGTTGGAGCCCCAAGGGTAAGCAGATAGTCCTGGGTACCTCCAGTGGAGAGCTCGTTCAGTACAACCAAAAACTGGATATCAAGAAAACCATCCGATCTCCGGACTTTACGACTGAACAGGTCAAGGGTAAGATGTTTACTTATTTCGTCTCATTTATTCTGCTGGTGAAGCTGAGAACTCTCAGAAAAGCAAACTTAATCACTGTACTAGCCAAGAACCAAATGGAAAGCAGACAAGGAATAAAGTTTTAGTCTTTTAGATGTGGGAGGAAAACCCCAGACAATTACTCCAGGGGTGGATTTCACAAAGAGTTAGGACTAGTCTTATCTCGAGTTAGGACCAGTTACTCGTCCTAACTTAGGACTATCAATGCAATTTGTATATCTCCTAGGACTAGTCCTAAGTTAGGACTAGTCCTAACTTCTTGTGAAATCGAACCCTGGCACGTTAAACTGGATGTTTGTGGTTCAAACTCTGCTTCAAACCCAATTATTTGAAAATTTACCCAGTCAATTTCCCTTGTTTTTTATTACTTGATATTTGACACGACCAATCAGAATTGACTGATTATTCAAATTGTATTATATTTTTTGCATTTATACCATCGGTCGTTTTGGTTGGTAAGTTGTTTGCAGCAGCTAATTCTATTTTCTCAAATTGATGTTCCAGTTGTCGACATCTTATGGTTGTCGACGTACATGTTTGCTGTGGCTTATCTCGATGCCGAAGAGACCCTTCATCCAAACCTTGCCATCGTTAATGCTCCTGTAAGTATATCAATTATCACTGTTTCTAGTTGTGGCTCGTTCCATTAGTAGATGTAAGCCTAGTGAAATTTAATACCTGAATAGTCGCACCTCAAATATTCGCGACTTCTTTACACCATTTGCGACTAATATTTAAGCCTCAAGATGCATTACGGCGTATTGTTTGCCTCAGGCGCAATATAATAAAATTCACACTGAAATGGTTTGAAGGATTGTGTCACCGATGTCTGATTGCGTCAAATAAATTATGCTGTCGTGAGTAGTCGTGAGCGACACAATAGACCTATTCCATTAAGCTCCGCCCCATTGCGTATTGACCAATCACATTGCAACGAAGGTCCGACACTGAGGTCCGACATGCGTGCGCGTATCTTGGCGCGCGCGGCAGAGTTGTGCAGAAAGGCATTGGGGAGCCTCATGTGTTCTTGCTCACACGTGCGTCGTGGGCGGAGCCTACTGGATCGGTCTATTGGGTCACCAAGCGGGAAGTGGTGATTGTTTGTTGAGTAGACATTGCGGCAGGATTAACTGAGTACTATTTCATTCTTATGCAGAAAGAAGGACCGCCTACTTTTTTAAACTTTGAGGACGTCTGTTATGGAAGTGAACAGTTGAGATCAGCGCAATACCAGTTGCAGAATTTTGAAAAATGGTAAAACTATAACAAGTGCTTAATACCAGAATATGGTTACCAGCCAAATTACCATGACACCTGTACAATATGTTACTGGTATCCTGCTTATTTGTGCTAAGCAGAAACTTTTTAAGCAATATTTTCTGTTTTTAAGCAGCTCTATGAAATTGGGCCCAGGTTTGATAAAGGGCTATGTAAGAACCATGTATCATTATTATTATTAGAGCCCCTTTGGGTCAGCATAACGAGATTAATTTGTGATATTATTTTTAGGTCCTTCCTGGTAGCCGTGTCCAGTAATGCTATAGAAGCAGCTGTGCTGGGTCGATCGCCAGTGACTCCATCGACGTGGGAGGTCTGGACTGTCGACGATTCATCCCGTATCGAACTTCCGTTGACCGGTGACGATAAGGAAACCTACCCAATGGGCATCGCTTTGGATCTGTCCCTGGCAGCACCGTTTGAATTGAGTAAGGCAAAAACTGAGGCCGATTTCACAAAACGCTAGAATTAATCCTTTCTCGAGTTAGGACGGTACGAGTAACTCATCCTAAATTTAGGATGGGTTCAATGCGTCCTAATGTCTGTGGATACGGAACTTAACTCGTCCTAAGAGTTTGATGAAATCAACGGCTGGACACCTTTGGTAATTGTCAATTTGGATTCAATTGGTCATCAAAGTTGCAAGAGAATAATGAAAGAAAAAAACACCCTTGTTGCACAAATTTGTGTGCTTGCATATTCCTAATAAAAGGCTTTATATATGAGTGAGAATTTACCTCTTTCTCTAAAACTACATTACTTCAGAAAAAGCCGTTTCTCACAACGTTTTATATTTTAAACAGCTCTCCAATGCTGGTTACCAAGTCAGTTTTTATGCCAACAATTATTTGAGTTATTACCAATAGTGTTCAGTGCCTTTAAATTCAGCTTCTTACAGTGATTCCTGTTTGTATCATCAGATAATAAGAAGTATCACCCCCCTCCAATGTTAATGGTTTTGTCCACTGAGGGTGTGCTGTGTCCATACTATGTGTTAAATGCTGATGCGTCTGAGGCCATCACTGCCAGGGCTCAACCATTGCCTGTTGAAGGGGAGAAAATTGGTAAGTTTATCAATTGAAAAAACATAATGGCAATTCCAAGCAAACATGGACATGACACAAAAAAATCAAGTTTTTGACACAACTTTCTTTCCACTTAAAAGTTATAGCTAACATATGAAACCAATTTTTTTTTTTAAGTTGTTGACAAGGAATGAACCCAATTTTGCCAAATAAGAACTCAGCTTGGGCTCCATGTAGGCGTGGCTTAATTGACTGGAAAACTGTAATGCGACTGACCGTAATGTGACTGACCATGGTTTTGCCATGTATACCTAAAAGTTCAAGTTGCTGACAATTTATAAGTATCCCGTTGGATACTCATGTATAAGAGTTGTGTGTTACATATAGCAACACTTTCGCAAGCTTTTTGGTTAGAGGAAGTTTTTGAATTGTACAAGTGTGTTTTTTACCATGTTCTTTTTGTGTAATGCGACTGACCGCTTTTAACAACGTTATAACGTCCAGACTTTAAGAATACAGAGTATACAGTGCCTAATGCACATCATTGTATAAAGGGTGTTAACAAATTGTATTCTATAACCCTGATGCAAAATTAAAATTATTTTCAATGTTTAAAGTCTCTCTAATAAAACATTTACTTGGTGTTTGAACGGGAAAGTGCAGACTAATACCGCATCATGATTCAAAGGACAGAATGGGGAATAATTGTTTGTTGAGCCTTTGAGTATTAGGAAACCTGCTAGGGTCGAAACTTCAGGCAATTTGCTTTTTCTTTTTTACACACTGAGGTCAAAAAGCACCCACACTGAGGTCAAAAAGCGCCCACACTGGAGTCAAAAAGCGCCCACACTGAGGTCAAAAAGCGCCCACACTGAGGTCAAAAAGCACCCTTACTGGGGTCAAAAAGCGCCCACACTGAGGTCAAAAAGCACCCTTACTGGAGTCAAAAAGCGCCCACACTGAGGTCAAAAAGCGCCCACACTGAGGTTAAAAAGCGCCCACACTGAGGTAAAAAAGCACCCTTACTGGGTTCAAAAGAGGCAACATAGTGGACGACGGCTGTTTTTTGTGGTTAAAAACGTGCGCATGACCTCAGCATCAGTGATGCGTTTCGTTATGTGAGGGGTCTATTGTCATAAATATTTGGTTAATACCAAACAAAATCATTTTCAGTCTTTTTATTTTAATTACTTTCTCTATTACAGGCAGACCTTCCCTTACCCAACCACAAATCCCAAGGTCAGCGCCCCAAGCAGTGCCCACCCAGCCTCTTCAAGTACCCAGACTGACCCCTCAGGCACCCCCGCAAGCACCCCAGCAAGCACCCCAGCAAGCACCCCCTCAAACACCTCCTGAACAGGCAAGGTGAGTCAACCAAATCATCTTGAAAACACTATCTACAGCGTTTTGGTCCACTGGCCAAGTGTCAGTTAAAACACCAGGGCCCAATTTCATGGCTCTGCGTACTGGAAGCACAAAATCGGCGCTTACGGAAGCAGGGAATTCTGTGCTTACGGCAAGCATATTTCACGGGTTAGCTGCGAATTTTGGCTTCTGTGCGTGCGTACTCCACATTACTAGGCATTCTACGCTGACAAGGCTAGCGCCGAAGTTTGGCGCTCGCTCGCACGGGGAATTCGGCGGTAAGCAGAGCCATGAAATTTGGCCCAGAGGACCAGTCAGAATTCTCTCCAAGTGGTCCGGCTGGCTAGTTCAGTGTTGAATCAGGCATGCAATTTCGCGTTTTTTTTTGTTTGTTTTTTTTTCTTCTTTTTTTCCGGATTGTTTGTGTATAGCCTAATATATGCCTGGCATTAACAGTGTACAACTACAATCATGTAAAATAAGCGTAGTACATGCTAAAAATGCACCTAAGAGCATAATAAACCTCAACATTTTCTAGGGTACCATTGTGGGTATCATGTTCTGTGGCGTTTCGGCTGCCTCGCTCCGCACTTTTTTTTTTCAACGGGCAGTTGCATGCCTGGTTGAATGCATCCCTATTTCATTAAAGTTAATGGCCTGACGTTTCGACCCTGGCAGAGTCTTTCTCACTGGCTTTTTCTTTTTCTTCATTAGCCTTTGAGAAAGGACTGCTAGGGTTGAAACGTCAGGCCATCAACTTTTTTTTGCGTTTATACTTACTATCGGTCCTTTTGGCTGGTAAGTATTTTCGCAAAGAGCTAATTCTATTTTCTCAACATAATAAAACTCTATGATTTGATTGGATGTTAACTTTTCTTGTTCTCACACCAGGCCGTTATCAACAATCCCAGCATCAGCTCCAATCCACAAATCGTCAAGTACCGGGAGTTTCTCTCACGGTCCCAAGTCAACATCTTCAACGTCTTCCTTATTTAACATGAAGCCCAACCAAACTGACCGGAGCGCTAGCTTCTCCTTCTCCAGCCCCAAACAGCCGACCCCCACAACTGGCCCTTCAACCTTCAGCGCCGGGGGCCTTTTCGGCAAGCCCACAGTCAGCAGTAGCACCCCAGCAATATTCTCTTTCGGCAGTAAACCTGACGAAGCTAAAGCTGGTAGCGCTGTCGGCGGGAAGGCCTCTTTTCCGTTTGTAGCTCCGAAAGCTGTACCTGCTGGTTCGTCGCTTTCTCAAGGAGGTGCTCAAGGGTTATCGGAGCAAGGGAGGTTCGTCCAGCAGCCAGCTTCGACCTACCAGGGCTCCCCTCAAGCTGCTCAGTCACCAGGAGGCGCAGGTCCTGGAAGTCTCTTCGGAGACCTCAAATCTCAACACCCGGCGTCTTCGTCCGCCTTTTCCTTGTCGCAACAGAAGACGCCTGCAGGAGCGAACGCATTGAGTGGAGGTAAGCAACTCTCTTTGAATTAAGAATTAATTGTAAATAAATAAGAGATGTTTGCGGTATCTTTGTTAGTAGTGTTGGTTGTGAAAAGAACCGGTGGTTAACAACTCAACATTTCAGTCAGTATGCTCTGATCATCTTCAGGAGAATGCTGGATGCTGCTTAAGAAAATAACTCTGTAGTGTGGGTACATCCATTAAATCTCTTTTGTGGGAGTACGCTAACAATTATTTTGAGTATTTTACAATAGTGTCCAGTGCCTTTAATTATGAATTTCCCGTTTCTCATTTCAGGTGTACAACCAACAGACAGCGTAAAAGACAGCAATTCCGCACCTTCCTTGAAGACATCTGGGTTTGGGAACCCCACCCCTAGAACATCCCCAGGGAAAGCCCCCCTCGGGTCGGAACCCAAATCAGGACTATTTTCCTTTGCCCCATCAAGTCAAGTCGCCAGTCAAGCAAATCAATTCGGGAGTGCTCCCCCTAACCGCGTTGCCCCTCCATCCGGCTACCCCAACCAAGTCGCTCCATCTGGGGACGGGTTATCTCAAAGACAAAACAGACCTCCGGCTTACCCCGGCGTCGTCCCCCAAAATGAAGTCGCTTCTCGGTCTGGTGTTCCCCCTAATCAAGTGGCCCCTCAGCCTGGTGTTCTCCCTAATCAAGTGGCCCCTCAGCCTGGTGTGCCCCAAAATCAAGTCGCCCCGCTGCCCGCTTATTCAACACAGTCCCCTTCATCAGCCAAGCAACAACCCGGCCAGGCTGTTCCGGAGTACAAACCCACACCCACTGCACAAGCACCGCCGCCTGAGGCAGCTCCTGAAGAGAGCGGGGCCAGGCCCAGAGGGAAGGTAGCCTTTACTGGAAGTGCCGTGGACTTGGCCTATTTCTCCAACATTAAGGAAGAGGTTTGTTTGTTAAATTGTTTATTTTTATGTCAGGACATGATTTGTTTTTCTGTGGGTGGTCAGGTTGGCCTTGGGCTATCTTACCTCACCTTCCACCTCGAGGATCCTGGTTTGAATCCTATTGGGGGAGGGTGGGGGGGGGGGGGGGGGGGCGCAGTATGTGGTTTGAGTTTCCACCCTTACTGACTGTGTGGGTTTTTCCCTGGCTAAATGGCAGTAACGGCTGTACCGCCTCTGTAAACTTTCACAAGGTGCCAGCCATGTAAATTATTGGCTTTACAGACTTTGAATTGAATTATTTTTCTTTTTTTACAGAGGGAGCATTTTATGAAGGAGATGTTGGAGTTGGAAAACCACACCAAGAATGCAAATTTCAGAGTGGGTGAACGCTCCGAACTGACAGAAATGAAGAAAGCTATAGACGATCTGCTTAAGTTCAAATCGAAAGTCTTAGACATCACCAAGGTAAAAATATTCTATCAGGAAGACCATCTGTTGGGATCAAGAGTGCTTGCGACGCATAGAGTGAATGGGTTGTGTGTGTCTAAAATTAGGACTATGAAAGGCAAAAGAAGCCTTTTTTTATGAAGGTTCCTTTTTGTGGAACAGGGGAGATTGTGCAATGAACCCCAGTGACTCCTTTTACTTCTTTGTTCTTTGCTTTGTTTCTACATTGCTATTTTTGCTTTGTCTTCTCAGCTTTTGTTCATAGTAGTTTAGATCTCTGTTGCGGTTTGTTCTTTCATGCCTTTTTAAAACATAAAATAAAAAAAAAATTAAATTACTTTCTTTCCTCAGTCTGATAACGAAGAAATCCACGAGATAAAGGCCAAGTTCCTAAGTACCTTCGCCCAGCTGGAAGACGCTCGTATCCGCAAGCAGCGAAACAACGACCCTCGCTACTTGCAGCTTCTCAGATCGCGAGCCCTGGATCCGCAGACAGCTCATCAGCTCCGTGACATTCACAGTAATTATCACTACCTGAAGACCGGACTGGGGGATGTGAGTGGCTGTCTGGATGCGCAGTGGGAGGATTTCAATAAACGGAAGAGCCGCAGAGAAGGAAGGTAGGTGACTTAAGTAACCTCTAATGGGCAATTCTACCATTAAAGACAGTGGATACTATTGGTAATTGTCAAAGACTAGTCTTCTCACATGGTGTATTTCAACATATGCGAGATATTAATGAAAGAAAAAAACACCCTTGTCGCACCATGGTCACACAAAGTTGTGTGTTTTCAGATGCTTGATTTCGAGACCTCAAATTCTAAACTTGAGGTCTCGAAATCAAATTCGTGGAAAATTACGTCTTTCTCGAAAACTATGGCACTTCAGAGGGAGCCATTTCTCACAATGTTTTATACCATCAACCTCTCCCCATTACTCGTAACCAATAAAGGTTTTATGGTAATAATTATTTTGAGTAATTACCAATAGTGTCCACTGCCTTTAAGCGCGTTATCCTTTTGATGTACTTTTTGAGATTCCTTTGGTTGTCATTACCTTCAGGCATGATGTTCTGTCTTGAGTCTGCTTTCCGTTTTTTTTTATAGCCCTCAGAAAAATCAGTAAAATTGTGATTAACTAATCTGAAAAGTGTAATAAAGCCTCCACCATATGCACCTGTAGGTCAGCACTTGTATTCAATGAAATGTTCCTACATTTTAATTAATTAATAATAACAAATTCTTATATAGCGCATTTCACAATAACCGTATCAATGCTCTTTACATTAGTGCCCTGGTCATGGGGCCAATAACATCCCTGTAATGTTTCTCAGCTCCCGTGGGAGTATACAGCCCTCGACCTCTACCCTCGCAGGTACCCATTTATACCCCCGGGTGAAGAGAAACAATTATAGTAAAGTATCTTGCTCAAGGACACAAGTGTCACGACCGGGATTCGAACCCACACTCCGGTGAATCAGCACCAGAACTTGAATTTGATGCTCTTAACCACTCGGCCATGACACTCTACATGGCACTTTCCCAAGGCCTAAATATGGTGTTTGTATCTCACTGAAAAGGTTTGACTGTTATCCTCATGGTAGATTGACTAGACCTAGACCTACTTTTAAGCACTAAAGATGACATCGTGTATGATATACAAAGATACACAAAATTGCTTGTTCACATAAACTACTGAGTATTCATTATTGTTAAATCAGCTGTTGTTCTTTCTGCACGGTTCGATGTAGGGTTAATGAATATTCATTGAGTATAACAACTCAACATTCATTATTGCTAATTAAATATTCATGAGCTGTTGTACTTTCTGCACGGTTTATATGTAGGGTTAATGCATATTCATTCAATATAACTACTGAATATTCATTATTGCTAATTGAATATTCATGAGCTGTTGCTATTTGTGCACAATCCTATGTAGGAAACTCGGTACCCCGATGATGGATACCATCTATCAGACATTGAGTCATCATTATAATATCGTGATAACTCAGAGAGGGAAGTTAGAGAAGCTAAGACAGCAGCTGATACAGGCACGACGGTACGACATGAGCGAGGCACCATGGGAACGTGGCATACTACCATCTCCTCCAGAAAGGTAAGTGAATTCCATTTCATTTCTTCTGGTTGCGAAGGCAGGGACTCTCAGAACTTAATCCCTAGCCAAGAACCCAATGGAGAGAAGACTTGGAAGTTTTTGCTTTAGATGTTGGAGGAAACCCCAGAGAATAGTTTCAGGGAAAAAACCCACGCAGTTAGCTAGTGACTGAAAACGAGCCCCGGCGTGATTTGACTGGGTTCCTAGAGGGGGAAGGCAAGGAAATATATACTACTACATGTACACCAATCTGAAAGCCCAGAGACTCTCAGAAAAGCGATCTTATACATAGCCAAGAACCCAATGGAGAGAAGACAAGGAAGAAAGTTTCGGTTTTAGATGTGGGAGGAAAACCCCAGAGAGTTATTCCAGGGAAAAACCCACACAGTCCAGTAGGGACTGAAAACCTAAACCTCATAGTGCCCCCGCCCCCCCCCTGGTGGAACCGATATTTAAATTGATCTGTTGACATTTTATTTTGAACCTACAGGTCTGGTAACTTGTCTTCTCTGGCTGCTAAGCTGTCTAGTACAACCATCAGTTCTCCAACGAAGACTAGGTCCACCCCAGGTACGTACTTTACTCTTGAAGAGATTGGAAGACGTGAAGATATCACTTGAAGAACTAATTGACCCAATTCACCTGACGATGATGATGATCACAATAATCTTCTACGTTCTATTTTATTTATCGATCACAGTCTCATCTAAGAAACAAGCTCAGCTGAGGAAGGCTTTATCTAGAAGAGCAACTACTCCGAGAAGAACAGCATCAAAAAGTAAGACTTTTTACATTCTTCGGTGTGCCATGGCCGAGCAGAACACCGGACTCGAGCTCTGGTGTTTCCAATCAGCAGAGTGCGGGTTCGAGTCCTGGTCGTGTCACTTTCATGGATGTGATTTCTCCGTTTTTAACCGAAATTCCGTTTTTGAAAACCCCCAATACAGTTCCAATACAAAATATTTTCATCATAGAAGTGCCCCTTACCAGAGGAAGAAAGCTCCGCCCATTCAAGAGACAAAGTTCAAGGCCGGTTCTCAGTCCTTACAAAAGTTCATTCATATTATGCAATGTCATGGATGTCAATTATTCCCGCCTTTTTTTCTGTCGCTGTAGTGGACATTTCAGAAATGAGCTCCCTGAATCAAAGCTATTCCAGTCCTCCTGGAGCCTTCGCCAATCGTCGACTCCAGTTCCACGAGGAAGAATCTCCTGTTGCCCCTCCACCAGCTAGCAGACTGACAACCTCTTCCGTCGACAGCCCTGATGTTCGTACAGGTAGAGGCATTACCCAGGCTAGAGTGGGAGGCAGTTTAGAGCGTGTTGCTGCAGCACCGTCGAGTCAGATTGTGGATGAGAAACGGTCTGAGGCTGGCCGCCATGTTGAACGAAAACACGGTGAGACTCTTGGTGCATAACATTTCTGAAAATTTCAAGTGTCACTTCACTAAATGTGGTTCTTTACACCTCATTAAGAATGTAAAAAATAAATCAGGGTTGAGCTTTGTAAGATACTAGTGAAAAAAATTGCAGGTAACCCAAAATTTATTTGACCTGTCCGGCTAGCAAGTGAAAAACAGTTTAGAACACAAATTTTCGTCTGACGCAAACTTTTCTAATTTTAAATATTTGAAATTTGTAAATGAATTTTTTCCCCCCCATTCTCCCAAATCCAGCCATGCCCTATGTGTCTTCTCCGCTACCTATAGGGAAGCCCTCCTCAACCAACCCCGCCCTCCCTGAAACCTCATCCCCATCTAGCTTCATTCATTCGGGGCGTGGCACAGTGGTGTGGGGCACCAAGACCACACCCGTGAAATCCCCGCCCTCGACCAGGGTGTCCTCTTCGGGGGCGATCCCGAAGAAATCGATCGCAAAGACAGCGGAGTTGCCGCCAGTTGTGAATGTCAAGAATATCAACGCTATGAAGGAGAGTATGCCTCCTCCAGTCACCTTTGCACCCGTTTCAAGGTCTGTTGATTTCAGTTCAATTAACATTTATTTCCAAACTAAATTTTCTGCTAAACAGCTTCATGAAATTGATCCCCAGGTGATATGAACTTATTTTTCTGTTGTGTCCTTTTGTCCCCGTAGTACGATGGACGAGGGAACGGCCAAGGTAATCAACCAAGTCTTAGCGGAAATAAATCACACAAGTGGACACATGCAGCCTGAACCAAGCGATCAAAATGTGCGTAGTTCATCATTTCATTTTCTTTTCTTTTGAGTGGTTATTTTTATTTTGTATAATTTTTGTATATGTTTTATTATATTATTATTTTAGCCACATCCGCAAACCTGATAAGACTCAATGCTTTCTAAAAGAAGATGTCGATGTCTCTATTTTGAAATTAAACCTTCATTTATATTTGTTTCTTCCTCTTCCAGGAACAGCGAGTTAGCTTTTCCAATGATCCCTCTCCTGTCGCCCAGTCTGTCCAACCCTCCAAACCATTCTCAATGCTGGGTGCTTCCAGGACCCCAGCTCCTCAATCTACAGCTCCTAGCACCTCTACAATCCCACCTCATGTAGGTTTGTCATTCGGGGCTCAGGGCTCTTTGTTTGGGGCAAAGAGAGACAGTTCCTCAGCTGTAGTGTCTAATTCTACTCTCGCAGCCAAGGGAAGCCTTCCCTCGTTTCAAGGGTTAGCCTCTCCGAACGTCACAGCCCCTAAACCTGGTCTTGGGTCGGCGGAGTCGGCATCGCTTGGAGGTACAAGCTCATGGTTGGCCTCCTCGGCGTCGGTTCAACAGACTCCTGCTGGGGTGAAACCCAACCTGTTTGACTTCAACAAGGATCAGAAGGCTGCGGCAAGTACAAGTACTCCAGGTGGATTCTTTGTAGCTTGTAAGTTGCCTTTTTGTTATTCTGAGAAAAATCCATCATTGTCAAAAGTAAAGGCGTGCATTGTGAAAAGAAAATTGTGTTGGTTCACTGGGCTGGGTTTTACAAAGCACTAAAGCCTGGTTCATACTTCCTAAAAAAGGAATTACATGGAGATAACAGGTGTTAACTGTTAGATGAAAAGGATGTTACTATTTTAGCCTTGTTCTTTAATGGAGCTTTCCAATAACGACCTTAATGTTTGTTCACGTCATATTCGCAGCAACAACTAAAGACCCATCTCAAGAGTCAACAGAGACCGTGAATGCATCGGGAGGATCGTCAACAGCCACGACGGACACCACTCCTTTTAAATCTTCCCAAAAACCAAGTTTTGGCGTGAAGGCCATCATAACCGCTCCACCATCAACCTCTGTCGTTGAGCCAACCCCAACTGTAGCAGCGGTACCGGCATTTGGAAGCAGTTTTGGTCAAGGGACGGCTAAACCATTTTCTGCGACGGCGCCTAAGGCTCCTAGTAGCGGTTTGAAGCAACTTCTCCAACAGGGAGAGGATGAAGCTGGTACAGGTAGGCTCATTAAAGTATTGATGCTAACAGCTTCCAAAGTTTCAATGCAATTAATGCCATAATAATAATAACAATAATAATAATAACAATAATAATCATAATAATCATAATAATAATAATAATAATAATAATAATAATAATAATAATAATAATAATAACAATAATAATAATAATAATAAACTGCTCACAAAAAGTAAGGAAACTTTTTTCATTCCAGTATATTTGTTATTCTTTAATACTCTCTTTGTATATGGTATATATCAATGCAAAGCTGAACTGTTCCTCTTTAAAATGATACCACATTTGCAATGATTACATGTTGCTGAACTTGGCTACACGAATAACAATGAGCCAAAGTCACAAATCAAATGTGCCAAAATTACCGTTGTTATGTGAATGGTCAATAGGTAATGCTCAATAATCGAACCGATCAAGCTTTTCAGAACCATTAATGGTTTACAAAATGATTTGCACCAGTGAGCTCATCGGACATAAACCCTCATCTCATGAAAAACACCTTGTTTGATGGGTATTTGCAAGACGATTTTCTACAGCCGAATGCAGTCCCATACTTGCAGACTCTTGGACCAAATGCCATCTTTCAAGATGACAACCCTCGCCCCCATCGAGCCCGACTGGTGACTGAATACCTGAACAATTTTGGGGTGCACCGGATGGATTGGCCTGCTAACAGTCAAAACCTGAATCCCATGGAACATCTGTGGGACCAGCTTGGCCTTGCTGTCCACGCCAGAACCACCAACACATCAACTGTGGCTGACCTAACCGGGTTCCTTAATAAAGAATGGAACGCCATCCCTCATCATCAGCGCATCACAGGACTTATCTGCAGCATGAGAAGAAGGTGCCAGGCTGTCATCAACGCCTTCGGATCATCCACTTGTTACTGAACTTTTTGTATCAATAAAGTGTATTAAGATCAGTAAGTTGTCTTGCTCTATACCAAATTTCTTGTCTCAATAAAGTGGATTAAGATCAGTAAGTTGTCTTGCTTGTTTGAATTACAGTGTCAATTTGATTGTTCACACGTTAACACAAAATTGCTAATTTTGGCACATTTGATTTGTGACTTTGTCTCATTATGATTAACGTGGTCAAGTCCAGCAACATGTAATCATTGCAATTACGGTATCATTTTAAAGAGGAACAGTTCAGCTTTGCAATGATATATACCATATACAAAGAGAGTATTAAATAATAACAAATATACTGGATTGAAAAAAGTTTCCTTACTTTTTGTGAGCAGTTTAATAATAATAATAATAATAATAATAACCAGTTTTTATATAGCGCTTTTCACACCCGAAAGGTGTCTCAAAGCACTTCCAACACTATTACCTCTGGTCACTGGGCTATTTAATCCATTTCTTAAACCATCACAGCTCCCTCGGGAGTATACAGACAGTGCAACAAATATGCGCTACTCGGCTAAATCAATCACAAGAACCATCTCTGCCCTCACAGGTACCCATTTACCCCTGGGTGGAGAGAAGCAATTATAGTTAAGTATCCTTTTCAAGGACACAAGTGTCATGACCGGGACTCGAACCCACACTCTGCTGAACAGAAACACCAGAGCTTGAGTTCGGTACTCTTATCCGCTCGGCTACGACACCCTACATCAGGCTGGCTAAGCAGAACAAGTAGCTAAGTACAGCATTGTTATACTTATCAGAAGAAGATTACCAGCCAAAATACCGTGTCGTATGTAGTGATTGGTGTCCTGTATATTTTTGCTTAAAGCATAACATTTTGAAAGCAATATTTCCTGCTTAGGCAGCTCCATGAAACTGGGCCCTCCTTTTGAGTTTTTCAAATTTTGTTCAAGTTAAGTTATTTAATCGTGCTACCATCAACTTACTTTCCTTGTTACCTTAAAATTGAAATGAAACATTTAACCCTAGGGCTCGCTAAACCTTCAACATCTGGGTTGTTTGGCAAACCATCGGGAACACTCGTGGAAGGTTCGACTAGCACAGAAGGAGGACAAACCGCCAACATCCAGCCACAAGGAGTGGATGAAGCAGGTATTAGATCTCCCATCAATGCTTCTGATGTTACCGACCATCCCACTCCTGCAACCAGTTCAATGACCTTTAGTACTCCAGGATCTGCAGCACCAACCACAACATCAACCACTGGGTTGTTTGGCAAACCATCGGGAACACCTGTGGAGGGTTCGACTGGGACAGCAGGGGGAATGTTCGGATCCAAGCCAGCGGGTGCAAGTATATTTGGGGCAACAAGCTCTACTTCAACAAGCTCAGGTGAAACCACAAACTTGTGAATTCTGTTTTTCAAAACCTTTAGCCTTTGAGAAAGACTCTGCTACATGTAGAGTGGCAAGATGAAGACATTTTACAAAAGGCTTTTACAAAACTTGAAACAGGAAGCTCTTTAGTTCTTTGTTATAATGCACAGCCTAAAACATGGGTTCACTCTTTGTTACAAAGACACCAACTGAACAACAGATAAGTATTGAGTAACTCTTTGCAGATCTTGTATTTGACAAACTCAAGCACTTTTACATTGCATCATTGACATAGCGATTGTCAATTGATATATAAATAACATCGAGGTAACTGCTACATCAGTGGTTTTCAGAACTGTTGTCCAATAATTGGACATGACAAAATGTGTAGCAATGAATGTAGCTGTGCACAATGGTGAAAAAGCAAGCAGTTTTTAAAAATAAAATGTAAACCTTTTCTTTTTGTTGTAAAAAGCTCCAGCTGCAGGTTTTGGCAACCCATCATTTGGGTCGGCTCCAACATTTGAGAAGACGCCTTCAACTGGGCTATTCAGCGCCTCATCCTCGGGATTCAGCTTCGCACCGAGTGCCACCCCAGCCACGACAACAACCGCCGCATCAGAGACTGCTAAAACCAAACCACAATCATTGTTCGGCCTCCTCAAGGACGACACTCCAACTACCTTAGCGGCTACGAGCACCAGTTCCTTATTCGGGTCAACAACAAGCGGCAGCACTGCGGCGAAGAGTCTATTCGGCCAACCGACATCAACTTCGACATCTCTGTTCGGCCAGCCACCATCCAGCACCAGTGGGGTTTTCGGTCAACCGGCTTCACCAGCTAGTACGAGTGGGCTGTTCGGCAAGCCCACATCAACGACGGCAAGCTCCGGGGTTGGGCCGTTCGGATCGCCTGCCGCCACGACCGCCTCAATGGGGGGTACTTTTGGACAAGCTTCATCGGCCTCCCCGTTTCAGCAGACGGCAGCCAGTGGGCCATTTGGTACTAGCTCAACATTTGGGCAACAATCTCCAGGTAATAACCCTTCCCTCAAAATACACATTATTTACCTCTCATTCTTTACACACAAATGTAAAGGACATAATTTCTTGAAAAATGTATATAACTTCTTGATATTTGCAATGCAAAGTCACATCGCCTTAAGCTGATCCCTCTGCAGGGATGAGATTTTCAGTCTTTTGTCTTATTTCAGACCTGGTAATAAAAAATGCTGTACTTTTCTCCAAATTAAAGAAGACATGCTCTTTGATCTACTTCTCTAGCACTGAGGGTTACTGTTCCCAAAAGCTCCTTGGAATCTAGAACTCCAAAGGGTGATCAACAGGTTGAAATGCCATAGTTTCAATGTATCCTCTAAGATTTGAATCCCATTTTCAGACTTTTTTGTTGGACATGACTATCATCCCTTCCTCTGCTGCCACCGTCCGTGTTGTATCAGAAACCTGGGTGTGATCAGTGGCTACACAAATAGTTTTATGGTTTGTGACTAGCACCCCGGAACAACAACATTGACAGAATTGGGAGACCGCCAACAGAGCGCCGGCATGTTGCTCAGGAGGTCCTTGGTTCAAATCCCGCTCTAGTCAAATTTTCTGACATAAATTCTATTGTACTTTCTAGGAGGATTGTTTGGTCAAGCGTCGACTTCGGCTCCGGCTTTTGGTCAAAGCCCTTCTGTATTTGCCCAGTCCTCATCAACGACATCCACGAGCGTCTTTGGTGGTGCCGGTGGGGATGGTGGAGGTGAGAAAAAAAACCAATCAAACTTTTACTTCAAGAAAAGTGACTCAAACTTACAAAATGAGTTCTTACGCAACAGAGATTCTTGGGGGGGAAAAGTCTTTAGAAATAACTTGATGGAAAAGGTCTGTGAGTGCCAGCCCAAAACATTACTCTAAATTTGTTTATAGATATCAACAGCTGCAGTGCTTCATACCAAGCAAGTTTTTATGTTCATTTATTTTGTGAGTAATTACCAAAGCTATAATTTTTTTATTTTAGGAGGTTTCTTTAGCGGTCTTGGCGGTCGACCTAACCCAGAAGCAGCGAGGACCAATCCTTTCGGCACCCCATCAGCATTTGGAACCTCTGCAGGTAAGTGGATCTCATAGTTTACTTGAAATACCGGTCGGAAAACTAAGGATCAATTTGACATGCCCGTCCGGTGAAGAGAAGAGCTATGTCAGAAGTTATAAACCCTGGCTGCCCCTTCCCAGGTTGTACTGTAAACTTGGGTGTGATCCCTGGCCACACATCACTATATGGCTTCTAACTGGCTCCCGAACAAAGATGTTGGTGTATAGCGAAACAGCCAATATAGGGCTGGATAGCTCAGTTGGTGGAGTGTTGGTATGTAAATCCTGATGTCGTTGGTTCAACCAGTCATTTGTTTTTGGTTCAAGCCCAAACTATGACAACAAAAGATGAAGATCATTCCAACAATGATTATAGGTTTTTTTTGAGAAGATATGGGATTCTTTACTTGACCTTCTCTTTGAATATTCCTCTGCAGGTAATACTTCTATCTTCGGAGGTCAGGGCGCTACATCATTTAGTAGTGGATCAACGCCTGCTAGTACTAACACAGCTTCTGGTTTGTTTATATCATCGTTAACCCTTTCCACCAACCCTAGTGATGACTTTACTCAGCTGTGCACTATACCCTGCTATAGCCCCAATGGCTACTTTATTCAACTTTATGCTATACCCTGCTTGAGCTACCGCAGTAGCTAATTTAGTTGACCAAGATAGCACACAAAAACAAAAACTCTCAAGCCTGAGTACAAAGGCCATTTTGTTAAAAATTTGTATTTTTTCCCACAGTCTGGTTGACCCAGACCCAGCTGCCACAGAAAAGATTTTGATCAAGTAGTCATCAGGCCTGATACTTCACAGAGGTGATTGCCTCCATGCCCTCTGGTCATTGCCTTGGTGCCCTTACCTTGCCCTTTCAAAAACGAAGCATACAGGCTCGAGTCGTAGAGATGAAGTAATTGAACATTCTGTCTTTCTTTGCCAGTGTTTGGAGGAGGATTCAGCAATTCTGGTGGTGGGGTAGCTAAGGCTGGATTCGGGGTGACCCAACAGACATCCGGTAAGATCGCAGTCAGAAAAGGCAAACTATAAAAAAAAATTGGAACCGTTTGATTGTTTCAATCCTATATAATTGTAGATGTACACAACAAAACGAACATCTGAAAATTTCATTTCAAAAGGTGGTAGCGTTTTTGAGATATGGTCGAAAATCCTGAGCGAATATTTGTTCACGCCATAGAAATAGAACCGGGAGAACGCTGAGTGTCTTATTGTGCGTGCGGTTTCGTTGTGAGACCATTTTTATGGACGTGCATACGCCATTTTTGTAACGCATGTATGACAAAATGTTTTGCCACACAATTTTGCCAGACAATGAAATCATCATTGACCAATGAAAACACTAGAAATAGTCTAAGTGCGCTGACGTCTTGCCATTTTGACATACACGCATATCAAGCGATTATTATTTTGCCATACATGCGTTTTGCGCTGTATCGATACGCTGCGTCCAGACGACACAGAGGGTGGCTGAGCTCAGCGTTCTCCGGGTTCTATTTCTATGGTTCACTAGTTCCTACTAAGAATACACCATCTGTGAAGCTTTATGCTGTAACGCTTCTCAGATTCAAATTTTAGGCCGTAAAAGGTGATATACTTTTTACATTACCACATTGCGTCAAAGTAAAATGTTCTCAAAATGCTTTATACTATCAAACTCTGCTGTAGGCTTCTAGCTAAAGGTTTTTAAAGCCACTATTTTTAAGAGTGATTACCAAACGTATTCCTTCCCTTTAATTCAGTATTTATTTAAAACAGGTGTAATAAACTTCATCTAATCTTGGTGGTTTATTTCATCTTTCATTTCAGCTTCCTCGGGTTTTGGAGGTGCCCCGTCATTTGGTAGCCCTCCAGCGTTTGGGAGTACACCCTCGTTCGGAGGCTCAACATTTGGCAACCCAGCCGGGTTTTCGGCAAGTCCTTTCGGTCAGCCGTCCTCATTTGGGGCTAGCCCCAGCGCACCTACGAGTGCTGCACCCGCCAATGGTTTCACAGGGTAAGAATGAGACAGGGTTTTCGACTCCCAAAGATGCATCATTTGTGGAATTCAGATCAGAGGCCATAGCGTCTGTTTCCCTGGTCTTGGCCGTGGTGCCGCTTCAAAAGTTTCTCAAAGATTTTCCAATGCAAGTGCCCTTTGCAAAATGAAAGTGGCCTTGCCCTCTCAAAGATGAAATATGAAATTCTAGGCTTGAAGTATGATGCAGAGCTGCCAACAATCCCTGATAAATTTGTATGCTTTCAGATGCCTAATAAAAGGCTGCATGCCCTGAAGTCTTTTAATATTTGAATGAGAAATTACCTTCTTTATCAAAAATTACGTTTCTTCAGAGGGAGACGTTTCGAACAATGTTTTCTAATCAACAAAGTAAGTCTTTATGCTAAAAATTGTTTTGAGTAAATATTTTGAGTAGTGTCCAGTGCCTATAAAGGAATTTTAATGATGTTTTCCCCTCCCCCAGTTTTGCTTCTCAAGACACGCCCACATTTGGATCTCTATCAACGGCAACTACTCAGCAGACCCAACCTACCTTTGGAGGAGGGGGATTCGGAGGAGGGGGCGGAGCTGGATTTGGTGGGGGTAAGTGAACATTAAAAAGTAAAGTAAAGTCTGTCTCGAGCCAATATGGCTCCTCAGGCTGGTGTTTATATCCAGTTTCCTTGGCATTAAACGTCTGAAAATATTTCTATTCCCCCTGGACAGGATGCCAGTCCATCACAGGTTACTCCCCAGCTCTCACCGGTACCCATTTGTACTCCTGCATGGAGAGAAGCAATTCTTATAAAGTGCCTTGCTCTAGTGTCGCGACTGAGCAGTGGATATTAAGTGTCGTTCTTTATTTGGCACGCCGTATTGTGACAAAAATTTCTAGTATCTTGTTTGCTTTGATGTTGAGAGTCTGTTGATGTAGAGAGTTTAGTAATTGCAATGCGTAGGTGGCTCCAGCCTGAGTCTACAGTGCTTAACGCACATCAGTGAATTATTATTATTATTATTTTATTCGCCATAACAGTACAAAACAAAATACATTGACAACATTATACCCCAAGATGGGCAAGGGACAACAAAAGCAAATACATACTATGATCCGTAGATCTGTTGCCCCACATCTGGGGTACACAATAACATTAATATAGATTTAACATAATATAGTACACAAAGCAATAATAAAAGCAGAAAATTAAAAGCAGAATGTACATAGCCAAATAAAATTCTTTATCCCGATGCAAATTTAGCATCTATTAGTATCCTAGTTTCAATCTGTAGACCAACGGGAGGCCCAGGCTTTCTATCGGACTTCTTTATTTGTGATGACGTACAGTGTACATGTAGAGAGATGTCTCTTAAAGGTGTTGGGTGCTTTTTTTTACAACACAAAACACAAACGTCAACAGATTTACATTGAACTTACACGGTTTAAAGATAATGATGATATAAAGATTCCCCTTAAAATACTACCTGCTGAGGTGCAGTAGTTTTTGAGAAATGTCTGGCCAACTAATTTTTGCATTTATAACCTCGATCATTTTGGTTGGTAAGTTGTTTGCAACAGCTAATTCTGTTTTCACTTTAGAAAACAATGAGGTGAAAACTATTTTAGCATGTACAACAGATTTACGCGACTCTCCTGAAAACATTGCTTTGTAATTTTCACTCTTTGTTCTTCAAAAACTTGACGACTAATGAAGCTGAAACTTTTACAGGTAAATTAAATTACATACATCTTTATTCACAGTGAGTAGGGATTCATGTCATGGCCAAAAACTTGATCTACAAAAGGTATCAACACCCTTAAATCTTGTTAGTTGTTCCCTTCATGAAACTGGTTCATGAGGCTTCTTTCTCTAGACCAATCCCCTCTAGCGATATGTCGTCTCTCATATCACACTTCTTAATTCATTGACTCGTCTTTAATCCGGTTAGTGCCGACTAGCCGCACTGCTCTCGTATGTACCTTTATGTGTTAAAGGCACTCGGTACTACAGGACACAAATCACAATGTCCACAGATTTCTGTTAAACTTACACAGTTTGAAGATAATGATGGTAGAAAGCTTCCCTTAAAATATTCCTTACTGAGGTGCTGTAGTTTTTAAGAAATGATTAAAACAAAAATGATTTTAGCATGTAAAACAGATTTCCGTGACATTGTTTTACTCATTCCTCAAAAACTAACTGCACCTCAGCAAGTCATATTTTGAGGACAGCTTTCTGGGATCATTATCTTCAAACTAGTTTAAAGCTGTGGACATTGTGTTTTGTGTTACAAAAAGTACCCAAATCCTTTAAAGGCACTGGACACCACTATTGGTAATTACTCAAAATTTTTAATTGGTAGTGAGCAATGGAGAGCTCTTGATAGTATAAAACATTAGGATTAATCTTAGGATGAGTTAAGTTCCGCATCCAAAGACGCTAGGACACATTGACCCCATCCTTAGGTCGAGTCACTCGTCTTAACTCAAGATAATTGTAATGATAGTGGCCATTTTTAATTTATAATGCGCCATGTCTGTCTAAAAGGCACTCCTGCTCCTGACAAAGATGGGACTAATCCTAGCATTTCATGAAATCAGCTGCAGAAGTTGAGACTATATTATTATTATTCATATCATCTTTAGACGGATCCCCTTCTAGGCATTTACTGTCTCTCACATCACACCCCTCAATTCATTGGCAAATGTGTCATCTTTTCAGACAGGCAGACAATCCCTGAAATACTGTTAGCTTTTATTCTGAGATTTGGCTAGAAGGCATTAAACAAATTGTACAAGTTGCATCTTCAGACACATCTCCTTTAGCCATTTTGCAGACGCCTAAACTCATTGACTAGTAATATGCAATATGCCCGTGGATTTAATTATTTTCGTCAACAGAACTTGGGCGAAAGTATTGAGTATGCACGGCTTGACCCTTCTGTTTACTCATTTCTGTTTACTCATTTCTGTTTATTCACCACGAAACACATAGACATCGCAAATATTATTGGTCATTTTCGTTAATCAAGTTTTGTCAGTAAAAATCTGAATAGAAATTACATGAAACAGAAAATTTAGTTTTGTGTTTAGAAAATGGGATACTTTGTTAACATACTACATTGGCAAATATCATATCCGGACATGACCCTAACTGTGACCTCTTTATGTGAATGGAAGTAGGTCAAACCTTGCAGCCATTTGCTGCCGCTATGGGCCTGTTTGGTACAAGCCGCTTACACATCGGTGTAATGGTGATATACTTTATCTCTCGTGCAAGTATACCGAAATCTCTGTGGTACTCGCAGCTTCAAATATTAATTATCAATCGGGAGATTTGGTTATTTATGAATCCCCCTTGATAACATTGTGGTTTGATGAAGTGCGAGACCATAAACTGGCTACAAGTCCTTTGCTGTCATCGCATTGTTGGGGTGTCTCAGTTTATCTACAGGATTAGCAGCAGTTAAAGGCACTGGACTCTATTTGTAATTTATCAAAATAATTGTTAGCATGTAAACCTACTTGGTAACGAGTAATGAAGAGCTGTTGGTTATATAAAGAAATTGAGAGAAACGGCTCCCTCTAAAGTAACATAGTTTTAAAAAGAGGTAATTTCTCACTCAAATATTAAAAGACTTCAGGCCTGCAGCCTTTGATTAGGCATGCATTTGAAAGCACACAAATTTGTTGCAACAAGGGTGTTTTTTCCTTCACTATTCTCTTGCTACTTCGAAGAACAATTGAGTCCAAATTTTCACAGATTTGTTATGTTATGCATATATCAACATGGGATACACCAAGTGATAATACTGGTCTTTGACTATTCCTAAAAATGTCCTGCCTTTAACATCTTTGTCCTGCCTTTAACATCTTTGTGCTTTGTGAAATTGTGCCATAGTCACCTATCGTTTGAGGGGCTGGAGGTAACTGCTCATTCGTATCTGTTTCATTTTAAAGTGACACGTTGCCTTGGTCTATAAAAAGCGTTTGTTATAAAATGCATATGGTTAGAAAGATGTTGTAAAAGTAGAATACAATGATCTACACAATCATGCCTCGAAATTGCGTGGTTTTCATTTTACTATGCAAACTAACACGGTCGGCCGTTTATAATAAATGGCTGACCGTGTTAGTCGACGATAAACCAACTCATCCGATCCAAGGCAACGTGTGCCTTTAACCAACCACTGTAAAAAAAACTTTTAAAAACATGAATCATTCACAAGTCACATCCGTTATGACAGTGACCAGCTCATGTCAAAGGTGCAAAGTTAAACTCTACTAAGCCAACTTTGTGTCTGATATCTTGCTTCCTTTTGCTTAGCAGAACATGTTTTTAAGCACTATTTCCTGCTTTTGTGCTGAAACACAGTGATGGTTTGTTGCTGTTTTCTCAGCAATGGACACTGTATTCAGTTGAAACTTTCACAAATGTGGCTTTGTGTGACAAGGGTGTTTTTTTTCTCCATTATTATTTTGCAACTTCGACGACCAATTGAGCTCAAATTTTCACAGGTTTGATATTTTATGCATATGTTGAGATACACCAGGTGAGAAGACTGGTCTTTATCAATTACCTAAATTGTCCAGTGTCTTTAATTTTATACTCTGATGTATCCATGTTTTGACTCCACAAATCGGCTGTCGTGTTAGTTCTTGACATAAGGAAAACCAATTTCAAAATTGCAATTTCAAGGCATATTTGTGTGGATCACTACTTTAGACCAACTTGCCCTATCCAAGGTAATGTTTCCTTTAAACGAGGCTTGACACTCTGTGGCATTTGTGTGTCAATATCAAAGACATCCAAACCAGCGCCAGACAGTAAGATGACATCTCCGCTCGTCTGGGATAGAATTTCTCTGACTATTTCAACCAGTGTGGCCGTTCACACCGGTCGTTATCTAAGCTTGTATAATGTTACCTCCACGGGATGCAGGATAATTATTTGCGCAAGCCTACGACACACTCGTCATCGGAAATTGTACATGAACACCTAGACGGTCTAAAGACTTATGACATTTGATATATAAGGTCGATTTGTGGGGATTGAGTTGGCTTTATTGGAGATTTGAAGTGTCAGAGTTGAGAGCACTCCTCGTCTTTAGCTTACACGGACCTTTAATTTGTTTTAATTAATTAAAGCAACAGCCTGCCCATTATACTCTTGAAAGATGTTTAAAGCACATTTACTTTAAGAAGAGCCAATATATTAACAGGCCTGCAGAGTATTAATTTTGGTTTTTACCCATACACCGATGTGTGTTCACACTGTATACTAAGTACTTTCCCGAGTCCTGTAAAAAAATATCACAGGCATGTTACTCGGGTGGGATTCGAACCCACGACCCTTGCAATTCTAGAGCAGTGTCTTACCAACTAGACTACCGAGGTTGCCCGGTAGCTAGAGGCAGTTTGAATCCTATGTTTTGGCAGCGGGTACCGCAACGCTATAACAGGCCTGCAGAGACAACAAAGGTGATTGCCTCCATGCCCCCTGCTCATTGCCTTGGTGCCCTTGAAATGCTCCAGTAGAAATTCACAATTTCCTGAAATGCCTTGGTGCCCCTGCCCTTTCAAAAATTAAGCATACAGGCATAATTCTCCAGACCCCTGTTTACAAATGTATTTACAAACAGTTAAAAAAAAACACTGGCTTTGCTCTAGTGCCTAGTGGCACGTTACTACAGTAACTCTCATCAGATTCAAACTGTGGGTCATCAAAACTGATATCTCTTTACTTAAACCACCTTACTTTAAAGTGAAATGCTTCTCAAAAAGCTGGATGCTATTGAAAACGGCTGTAGGCTTCTAACCAAAAAGTTTTAAATGCCATTATTTTAAAGTGTGATTACCAGACATTCCCTTTAAAAATTAAATCCCCTGAAATATGATGAGTTAGAATCGACACCCACTGTCCGCCCTGATCACCTTGGGAGCTTTCCGATATCGTCTTGCATTAACCTAGGACGTAAACTCCAATAATAGGCCAAATAAAATAAAAACCTGTTTAGCGTCCCCTCCCGCTTCCTTTTAAGAGGCCACCTCCTTTTTTCTTTTCTATTTTAATGAAGAAAACAAATTGTTTTTCTTTTCTTTTTCCCGATTGTCAGGCAAACTTCTTTTTTTTTCAAATAGGCAGGACGCTAAGCATGTTTTTATTTGTTTTTGATTTTTTGGCCTAAGAACTATGGGTTTTATTGAACGGTAGGAGGAGCAATAGTGTCTGGACTGTGTAGTCAACTGACGCATTGTACTATTGAATGGGTTTTTTATCAGGTAGAATTGTCGAAGGATAATAAAATCAAACAAAAAAGAGAAAATGAGTGCAATGATTTACTGGGGAACAAAGATTTAAACAAAATTGTTGTTTAATTTAATCCCTGGAAGTTGAAATTCTACAATGCTTCTCTGGAATTGAGTAGTTTTACATCAAAGTAGATTAAAGGATTGTTCTATAATTGAGGGTAACACATAAAAAATGCCCACCCAAGTTACCATTCCACACATACAAATTGTGACTGGTATACAAAATGTTGCTTATAGAGTTTCTTGGCTAAGCAACAAATGACCGGGTTACCAGTAACAGCAATGGTAACTGTATGCCATTCTGGCTGGTAACCTTTAATTGCTACTAAAAAAAATTTGTTCTTAGCACTTTTTTATAGAAAAGGTGATGAGCAACCCATTTGTCCTGATAGGATGTCAGTATCCGTTATAGGTCGTACCAGGGGCTAGCAATCCTCATAATATATAGTGTAGGTCAAAAAATACGAACCGTTTATGCTACTGAAGTGTCGGTTATTAAAAGTATTATTACCAGGTGGTGAAGACATTCTCTGCCACGAACCATGAATTTTTACAGTTTGTTAAAAGTATTAAATAATGATAATAACTAGTTGGTATATAATGCCTTTTACAATGTTGTACATCAATGCGCTTATTAGTGCCCTAGTCATTGGACCATATCATTCCTGTAATCTTTCTCAGCTCCTTGGGATGTAAACAGCCCTGGGCTGCCATGGCTCTCCAAAGGCTTTTCAAAACACAAAATCAACCTCTACCCTGGCACTCGCAGGTACCCATTTATATACCCCTGGGTGAAGAGAAGCAATTATATAGGGAAACGCTTGCTCTTGAAAGTGTTATCACCAGGAACCTCTACCCTGGCACTCGCAAGTACCCATTCATATACCCCTGGGTGAAGAGAAGCAATGATATAGTGAATTGTCTTGCTCAAGTGTTATGACCAGGGGCCAATTTCATAGAGCTGCTTAAGCAAAAAAAGTTGCTTAAGCACGAAAACAGCTCGCTTATTTTACACATGTTACTGGCCAAAATTTCATGCGTATACATTGCTTGTGACTGGTATTTAGCGGTTGTTTACTTAGCATTAACAGTTGAGTGGAGTCTTGGCCGGTAATCTGATTTTACTAAGCAAGGTTTTTCTGCTTAAGCAAAATTTTGTGCAGCTCTATGAAATTGGGTCCAGGATTAAACCCACACCCATTAAACAACCAGAACTTGAATTTGATGCTTTAAAACGCTTGGCCATGACACCCAATGTGATGTCGGATAGTCTCTCGATAAGGACGACGAAATTGGTAACTTTTTAGCATCAGCAAATAGTGTTGCACTCCAAAACACAATATAGAGACCATTAGTTTCTGTATAATCATCACCATTTGCCCAGACGTTTGCTAGACAATGACTTTATTATGATATTTTGTTCTTCTTTTTTGTATCTTTTTTTTTTAAGGCTTTGGTGGCAACACAAACCCCCCGTCCGGAGGTACAGGCTTTGGCAGCAACACAAACACATCATCAGGCGGGTAAGTCATATTCAAATGGAAAAATCATGCAAACACAAAAACAGGAATACTTCTCGGGTGGGATTCGAACCCATGCCCTTTGGCATTCTAGAGCATGAATCTTACCAGGCCTAAAACTAACCCACGGCACCCACAGCGATTTCGGTGATGCCCTGTGATTTGGTTGTGGTGCCCTTAGCAAGGTTCCTGTACAAATTTGCATTTTTTCTTAGAAGTTCCCCTAACAAGAGGAGGGAAATTACAGTACCCCCTCAAGAGGGTAGTAAGGCCTGTCTTACCACGACACTACCAAGATTGCTTGAGGCAGTTTGAAGCCTATATTTTAGCAGCGGGTTCTGCAGCAATTGGCAAGTTACCCCTACCCTAAGTTCCTTTAAGTTTGATGCTTGACGGTCTGTAGGATATAAACAGCATGGCAAATTGTTAAATTCTTTGATCGATTCATGTAACATAATCCTGTAATAAGAGATAGGACTTTTTTCCTTCTTGTGTGATTGAAAGGTTTTTAGGCGCCATTCATTACAATTTATGACTCACTCTATATTTATCGAGAAGCATTTAATAGGTCATTAATATAAAACGGAGGAAAAGAAGATTGCCACATTAAATTTGGATTATGCTTCGCTGATGTTGCAGCCTCTTTTGCAAAGTTACACAAGCGTGTGATCAAAGCAAACTGATCAAAACGTTGAGTTGTCAACCATCCGGTTCTTAAAAAAAAAAAAACATCATAATAATGATATTTTTATTAATATAAAACAGAGGAAAAGAAGAGGGCCCATGAACAGCATTTATATAGCACTTCACACAAAAGTCTTGAAGCGCTTAACAAACTCAACACTAGTCAAAAGAGATTTAAACATGACGCTACCGCAAACCTCACCATAGGAAATATCTACTTAGGGATTTTTTTTTATTTTTCCGGGTAAAAGTAGTAGCTGTTATTAGTTGATGACCCAGCCGTGACTAATAACAGCACTAATTATTCTTAAATGACAATTGGCATACTACCCTAACTCAATGTTTTTATACCTCCCAGTTTAATATCTAACTTCCCTCCTGCCCTCTTCTCTTCTTTGGCAGGTTCAACAGCTCGTCCTCATTCATGCAGTACCGTTAATCTATCCCGCGATGCATCGTGACTCACGTAACACAACAGGCGTAATGAATATTCAAGATGGCGTCTTGAGTAGCGTCGGAAGCATCCCTCGACCCGATTTTCAAAATCTATAAAGCTGAGTCAACTTTGCATTTAGTTACCTGTTTTGATGTTCTATAAAAGGACAAATTATACAGTGTGTCGCTACTTTAATTTTTATTGACCTGTTCAACTTCAAGGGATTGTATAACTTTGGTAATTGGAGAACCCACTGTTACAATCCTATATGTTCATTCATTCATTCAGTCGATGCGGAGCATCGGAAGATGGCCCTCCAAACACATTGGTCCTCCATTGGTGTACGCAGCTCTTCCCGACGCAGTCCAGAGTCCTGGCACAAGATGTCCACATACAGGTGGTTTGTGGTCTGCCTCGGGAACAGTGACCTTGAGTAGTGGCCCAAAGCACAAGCTTGCTCACTGCCAGCTCAGCATGTCTGAGACAGTGACCTGCTAGTCCTACATGTACTTGTAGATAAATACCATAAAACTAAGCTGTGAACATTTAATTTCAAAAGGTGGTAGCGTTTTTGAGATATTGCCGAAAATCTAGAGCAGTTCAGGAAGAACAATCTGCAATTGGAAAACACAATCTGAGAAGCGTTACTGTCAGTAAAACTTCTCGGATTCAAATTTTGGGGGAATAAAAAGTGGTTTATTTTGTTCATAACCGCAGTACTTGGAAGTGAAAAGTATCTCAAAATGTATACTATCCAAAGTTGCTGAACTTCTTACCAAGTAAGTTTTTATTGCCAGTAATTCTCAGTAGTCATTACCAAATGTATACAGACCCTTTGAAAGATGATCATTTTGCTAATTTCTCCAAATGCAACTTCTGGTCCAAATAGTACACCTCTATACCATGACAAAGTTTCATTACAAAATTATAAATGTGTAGCTATGAAAAAAGCAACTTTTTGCCACAATATTTTACAAATCTTCAAGTCAGTGCCAAAAACACTGTATATTTGATGAAAATTATCAAAATCAATATGGCTCATGATTTCACAGTTTAACATTATATTTGTTGTTCAAATAAAGACTGATTAATTTGTCCTTTTAGTTGTGTTGAAAATTCACACCCATTTCATTCATTGTTTTAATTATATATCAGTTATTTGCATGTGATCTGTAGTATGATTCCTGATGATTTTTTTTATTAAGCCTATTAAAAAAAGATATTCCTTTTATCTTGAAACTTTGGAGAACTGTAAAAATTATTAAATGGACTTTTAGAAATCAGTCAGAAGACAGAACAGCATCCTACTGAAGACGATCAGAGCATAGGTCTACTGAGCGAAACGTCGAGTTAAAACCTATGGTTCTTTTCAGAACCCCCCCCCCCCCCAACTCATTAAGAGATTATCATAACATGGTGTTACTGCAAACCTTACTATAGTGGAGGAGTTATAAAAACAACTTGGAATTACAGTAGTGGAGAGTGTAACTCAGGCTTGTGCTTTGGCAAAATTTGTCCGGATTTGTGAGAATTTTTTTATGAATCTCCGTACACTATCATATATTTTTGTTGGAAGTAGAAAAGTTGTCATCACAGAGATGTAAAGACTTGGCCCTTGTTACAGACAGGCATGGAATTTCCTGGAGGCCACGCAGGCCATGGTCTCTGCTGCCCTGGTCTTTGCCTTGGTGCCCCTTCAAAAGTTTCCCATTTTCCAATGGAAGTGCCCTTTACAAAATAGAAAATGGCCTTGCCCTCTCAAACATGAAATTCCAGAGCTGTTAAGACAGAACCTTCAGATATCTAAATATTTTGGTTTGTGTAATAATATGATTATAATAAAACATCTACATTGAGTTGATTTCTGATCCATCCTCACTTCATCGCATTCTAACATTTGTTCTGTTGTTACACCAAGTCACTGCATGAAAACAAAGTTACTTGTTTATTTGTTTGTTTTGTTAGTTGTTAAAATCAAGTTCGAGATGTTATTTTGTCAAGAATTTTCCTGAACAAGTCTTGGTCTATCAAATTCTTACAATTGAACCACTTAGCAGCTAAACAGTGCTCTATTTATAGACCTACCCAATCTGCAGGGCCCAATTTCATGGCTCTGCTTCGGCGCTTACGGAAGCAGGGAATTATGTGCTTACGGCAAGGGTATTTCACGGGTTAGCAGCGAATTTTGGCTTCTGCGCGTGCGTACTCCCCGTAACTAGGCATTCTACGCTTATTCAGCTAGCGCAGAAATTCGGCGCTTGCACGTAAGCAGGGAATCGTGATCATAAGCTCAGAATTCAGCGGTAAGCAGAGCCACAAAATTGGGCCCAGATAGTGTCCACTGCCTTTAATGTTGAAGGCAGAAAGAGACAACATTAAACAAGTTGTAATTATATGAAAGTATGTCATGCTTAGGTCAATCAAGACTGACTGTCCCGCCCCCCCCCCTTGTCCCCTAAGCCCTCAGGGGTTTGTGCCAAATGAGAATTCAAGTAATGAGTTTCCAATTATTACCACATGAATTAAGAACTAGTAACGAGTATATGTCACAGCCATGTGTACTCGCCGTGAACACACAAACATGGCTCAGTCCAATTTTCTGTGGGTGGTGTTATTTACTGACCAATCTTCTACTGTGCTCAATGTCCTATGATGATGGAGAAGAAATGCGCTTTTTATGTGTGCTGTGAGTCTAGTCATATCCGAGTCTCATTTATGAACATTTTTTATTTTGACAAATTCTCCCCATTAAATTCGCCAATCTGTACTCGTAAAAGGGTTTTTAGGTTTGCAAAACCAGATCAAATGTCTGACGCCCGAGTTAGATTTCTTTTGATATTTTCTTTTGAAAAAACAAAATGTTTATTTGTTTTATGTGTGCTGTAAAGTTGAGTCATACAAGTCTCATTTATAAACATTCTTTATTTTGACAAATTATCTCCATTAAATATGCCAATCTGTACTCGTAAAATGGTTTTTAGGTTAGCAGTGCCAGATCAAATGTCTGTTGATCAAAATTTCTGTGAATAGTTTCTGTTGAAAGAATTTCAGACTATTTTTTACAACAGCTTAATTGTAAAAATGAGAAAATTGCCATTAGAGGCATAGTTGTTCGTTTAATAATTCATATAGGATATTCTTTAAAGACACTGGGTCGATTTCACAAGGAGTTGGGACTAGTCCTTACTTAGTCCTAGGAGATATTAAAAAATAAAGGCTAGTCCTAAGTTAGGACTCGTTACCAAGTAAGTTATTATGCTAACAATTATTTTAAATAATTAACAACTGTGTCCAGTGTCTTTAAGATACCTGTTTGACTGGGTGTACTTTTCCCGCCCTGTTATCATTCCTTTAATTGGGAACTTTCTACACAGTCCTCCCTCCCTCTAGATGATTCATTCCCCCTAGACCGGAAACCCTTAAATACAAACTGTAGCTTCAAATCACTGTATGATGGTCTGACACGCTGGAGCAGGTGCTGCAGTGACGCAGACCGCGTAATATCACTGCTAGTAACAGATTTTTTCTTGATATCTCTCTACATCAACTATACCCCCAAATTATGTAACAAAAATGTGTTAACTAAGCATTTGGGCAAGCTAGTCGAAACGTTGAGAAAAATTAAGAACGCACTCCATGGTAGTGCAGTTAAAAACGATGTTCTACCTTCCGCCCAGATAGTAGTTAAAAGCAGGACAGAGAAGTCTCCCGAATTCTGAAAGTCTACTCAGCGGTAGTAGAATATAAAGCAAGACGGGTTTCCAAAGAACATAATCTACCTGGCAAGTGGATACAAACACAGTATTACCGCAAACCAAGTATAAATTATTGATACATCACCATGCAATGCCTCAAATCTCATTTGTATCCCTGTTACCAACATTTGTCTCTATCTCCATTTATAGATCAACAACCCAAAAATCTGTAACCTCAGCTGAGGTCTCGAATTCAATTCAAATATTTCAGTGATAAATTACTTCTTTTTCAAAAACTATATACGTTTCTTCAGAGGGAGCCGTTTCTCACAATGTTTGCATACCATCAACAGCTCTTTATTGCTCGTTACCAAGTTAGTTGTTGTGCTAACAATTATTTTGAGTAATAACCAATAGTGTCCAGTGCCTTTAAGTTAATAATCAAGTTATATTGGGATGCGGGATGTTTAAGGTGGGGGGGGGGGCGTGTTATGGGGAGCTTTTAAACATTGTAATAATAGTAACTCCAAATGAAAAGAGTTCAGCAGGATATCCTTTGTTATGTTTCTTGCATGTCATCCTCGTAGCGCATATAATACCAATGGTCATACTATTCGATTAGGGATTTAGGATATTGAATTGAAATGTGTAATTGAATGACGGTTGTTTGTAATGAGTGTATAGGTGCCTTCGCCAGGATGTGTGTAAACCTATAGCATTCGGATGGTCTCAAATTGTTTAGTTTGACTGACTGGCAACAATTGACCGTCGAGTTCCCAAAATTATGTTTGGGAAAGTTTCAGTCATCGATTGCATCATGTGAATCTTTTGCATATATAGAAGTGCTCTCCCTTTTTCTATAAATATATATACATTTGTTAGTACCTGTTTATGCCTTTTAGAAGAAGGTCCGGTTTGGATCGAAAGTTAAAGCCATCTACCCTACTCACATAAAGTGCCTCATATGAATTCCACAATAAACATTATGTGATGAATGTTATCTTAAAAGGACGGTATTGGTGTTAGGATAATAACCTCATATTAATTCCTCATAATTTATTCAATTTATCACACGCACGTTTACGATACAACCTTGATTTAAAAAAAAAAATTGTCAAGAAAAAAGTAAAAAATCTCTTGCTATTTAAATATATATATTTAACGAAGAAGAATGGGAAACAGATGTTGTGGAATTCGATTTGGCTTTCTAGCTTCATGGTTGTACCATTGTCTCAATTGCTGTCTAAATTGTTGAGTCCCTTTGTGACGTTCCACTGCACAGATGTCAAGAAATCTCTAAAAACCCACCTGTTCAACTGATTTGCTTGCTTTTATTTATTCTTTGCTCTTTGTTTATTTTGTGTGTACAGCGCTGTGGTACTTTCCCCTGTTAGTTAGAGCGCTTTATAAATACCTTGTATTATTATTATTATTATTATTATTATTATTATTATTATTATTATTATTATTATTATTATTATTATTATTATTATTATTATTATTATTATTATTATTATTATTATTATTATTATTATTATTATTATTATTATTATTATTATTATTATTATTATTATTATTATTATTATTATTATGAATGTAAAGCGCTTCAGTTAAATTGGTACTTCCTTTGGATTAATGTCACGTGATTGCCGGAGTCCCCCCCCCCCTCCCTCCCTTTCATATTTTAACATCCGTCTCCAGTGTCCCAACACACAGAGAATGTTTTTGTTTGGGTGGGAAGTTTGTTGGAACAATCTGAAGTTAATGCGAATCACGCTGAGAGATATTGTCATATTTGAGAAAATTTGCTTTTTTATTTTCAATTCAGTTCAATTTTGTGGTCCTACCATGAGGCAAAAGTTCCTTGCAAACATGAAATAAGCCCTTTTTTGAGGTATGGTGGACGTGAAAGAAGTGTACTGTTTGGTTTGGGTGTATACACAAATTTACCCAAATCTTATTGTGTTGTAGCATTGTGTCCGCCATATCTTAAAAAGGCTTAGGCCTATACACAAAATAATTACACAAACAGAAATAATACTGAGTGTAAATTGAACATCTTTATTGGCAGAAAGTATTAAACGTCTGGGCTGATCATTGGGGAGACGGACACTCTATGGTAATGATAATGATGAAGTATTATTCTTCCATGTTAAAAAAGGAGTTGAGGTATCTGTGGGGTTTTTTTGCGTTGAAGTGACAAAATAATTGGCTGCAGAAATAACAACAAAATGTGTTGTGTCATTGTTAGTTATTGTTGTTAAGAGGAAGTTGTGACAAAGGGTTGGAGGTTGGCGTCTTCCTGTTTTGCAAATTTGCAATTCTGCAAATTATTAAAGGGGCTTGCCATTCATTAATGAGGCATGCCGTTAAACAAAAATGCAGGGCAAAATTAAGACCATTATAGTTGGATGTCTTTTCAACGTGAGGAGGTATTTTAAAACAAAAATGTACACAACATTACTATTTTTTAATTAATCAATTTATTTATTATGTTTTGTTTAATTTGTTATTTTGTTATTTTTATTTTTGTGTGTGTGGGGGTCTTAATGTTTATTTATTTGTTATTTAATGAAAGATCAGACCTGCTGATTTGTGTTCTTTTGGAGTACGAACTTGATGCCAACTCTCCCTGATGCTGCAGAAAGATCTAATAAGTAAACCAGTATTTCCATGGTCGGATGAACAAATTTGAAACTTTCTCCGTCTTAACTCGAATTTATTCCTTGATTGTTGTATAAAAACTCCCCGAATGAAAGACTCAAATGTTTTTTGAACAGTATTTTCCAAAGGCCCACACTTCGTGTATCACAACTTATATATAAAATAAGAAACCTGTGAAAATTTAGGCTCAATCAGTCATCGGAGTCGGGAGAAAATAACGGGAAAACCCACCCTTGTTTCCGCACGTTTCGCCGTGTCATGACATGTGTTTAAAATAAATCCGTTATTCTCGATATCGAGAATTGATAATTGTTTTAATGATTTCTCAAAAAATAAAGCATTTCATGAAATAATATTTCAAGGGAAGTCTTTCACCATAACCTTCTGTAAACCCTGTAAGTTATTTGTAAATCTGTGAACTTTTATTTGTTGTTCTGTTCAATGGCTTTAATCGTGACGGTGCGGGTGTTTATACTTTTGTGTAAAGCCTTTTCTGTGGCTTATAGCATAGAGAAAAGTCTTAGCTTACAGTTTTATTCTTAAGCCTTAATCCATCTGATTGAAATGGGGAAAATAACAGGGAGCAATATGGGCCCGCAATATTGTGCACATCTAGACACAGAAATTTCATTTTATTCTGGGTTAACCGAAATGTTTACTTAATTTCGTGTTTTTTGTTGATTCTCAAGTCTATGTTAAAAAAGAGTGAACGCAATTCAAAAGTCGGTTCGTTGGGCGTTTCATTTATTTTCCACTCAAGTAAAATGACAAATCATAAAACAATAGTTGCAAAGATATATTGATTGAACATGCAGGCATGCCAGCTTTTCAGCTGATTTCCTCTTTTTCTTTTCAAAACAGTGACATAGAAAACTAAAAAACTTTAGTGTGATCGGCCATTTCCTCTTTCGTAACCAGTTTCTTGAATGTGATAATCTTGGTACTCTCGGTCAGCTGCTCAGATCGTTCTGACAATCCTTTTGTTTCATACTTTGTCAAGATGGTCTGGGGTCGTCCAGGGTTATCCTGTTTCATGTGTTTATGTATGTAGCTTTTATTGTAAATTATTATGATGTATTTTCATCTTCTCAAATTTTTGAGGTTTTTGTTGTGTTTTATTTTTCAAAGATTGCAATTAGAAAGATGCATGTCTGACTGAGCGGCCATCTAGAAAACCGCTACAACCCATGATGGTTGAATATACTATTAGAAAGAATATTACAACAGTCTCAAGTTAAGATTTATTGTTAACCATGAGATGAACATTATTCCGAAGTAATTAGTTCCTTCTTTATGTTATCTTTCAGTATCTCTTATCAGTGTTTGAATTTCAGAGAAATTCTGGTATTTGTTCGGACTGATAATAACTTCAACAGGAAATTGTTTGGAAGGGGAGGGAAGTGAAAGCGATGATAACAATTTAATCCAACTGTAACTTCTTATTTACTTATTCAAAAAGGTGAACAAGGAAATAACTTGTTGTGTGTTTTATCATTGAGATCATCCGATCATGGGGATACTGTGTGAGAAAGTTTGATTAGCAGAGATTTTTAGCTTAGGAAGAGGTCCTTTGGATTCTTTCTGCTAACCTTCAACAAAGCAAAGCAAGTCCTACCTTAAATGGTGTTTGAAGCTTTGCATGGTGTGGAGAATAAGAGCAAATATAATATACATAAGTATGAATAGTAAACTTGCGGGTGGTACAGCCATGAGAAAAATCTCTTTTGAATGAGTGGTGGCTCTGAAAAGAGCCGGTTTGGTCTCGACGTTTCGAACAGTATACTCTGCTCGTGTTCAGGAGAATGCGACCAAACCGGCTCTTTTCAGAGCCAAGATATTAAAAACCTATGGCTAGTCATAAGTTAGAACGAGTAACGTGCCTAACTCAAGATAAGACTATAGTCTTATAACTCTTTGTGAAATCCACCCCTGGTGTCGTTTCAAAATATAGTCCTATTAGGACTATTCCTAACTTAGGACTAGTCGTAAAGTAGTTATTTAGAACTTTAGGCTAGTCCTATGTTAGGTCGAGTAAGACTTGTCCTAACTCGAATGTGAAATCCACCCCTGGTGTCGATTCAAAATAGTAGTCCTATGGTTAGGACTATTCCTAACTTAGGACTAGTCATAAAGTAGTTATTTAAAACTTTAGGCTCGTCCTATGTTAGGTCGAGTAAGACTAGTTCTATAACTCAAATGTGAAATCCACCCCTGGTGTCGATTCAAAATATAAGTCCTATGGTTAGGACTATTCCTAACTTAGGACTAGTCATAAAGTAGTTATTTAAAACTTTAGGCTAGTCCTATGTTTGGTCGAGTAAGACTAGTCCTATAACTCAAATGTGAAATCCACCCTTGGTGTCGATTCAAAATAATAGTCCTATGGTTAGGACTATTCCTAACTTAGGACTAGTCATAAAGTAGTTATTTAAAACTTTAGGCTAGTCCTATGTTAGGTCGAGTAAGACTAGTTCTATAACTCAAATGTGAAATCCACCCCTGGTGTCGATTCAAAATATAAGTCCTATGGTTAGGACTATTCCTAACTTAGGACTAGTCATAAAGTAGTTATTTAAAACTTTAGGCTAGTCCTATGTTAGGTCGAGTAAGACTAGTCCTATAACTCAAATGTGAAATCCACCCCTGGTGTCGATTCAAAATAATAGTCCTATGGTTAGGACTATTCCTAACTTAGGACTAGTCATAAAGTACTTTAGGCTAGTCCTATGTTAGGTCGAGTAAGACTTGTCCTAACTCGAATGTGAAATTCGAACATGGTTTTCAACTTGACTGACTCTGTCCGGGTAATAAAATCAATTATATTTATTAGGTCATATGTCATGTACTTTGATGGTTGATGTTAAGTCCACATTGTGGACCAGCCTTCTCCTCGTATTGCACTTCCTGTCTTGGCCCAAGGTGAACCAGATGAAGAGGAAGTCGGGTTCCGGCTTTTAGTTGTGTGTATGTTTTATTGGAGAGTTTGTAGTTACATAGACTTGTGGACAAGTCGTTAAATCGGCCCCACGCGCTGAGATAGTGCTCTCGCGAGATCACTGCTCTCGCGCGAACTGATGGCTCCCCGATTTTGACTCCTCCCCGATTTCTGTCATTATTCTCTTGCAACTTCGATTTCCAGATGAGTCCAAATATTCACAGATTTGTTATTTTATACATATGTTGGGATACACCAAGTGAGAATAATGGTCTTCAAATACGAAAAGGCATGTCCAGTGCCTTTAACGACATAATGTACAAAGGGTAATGTTCGATTTCAAATGAGGAGATTGTTTTCATGAGATGATGTATCCTTGTTAATGTTTGATGAATCAATACACACCCATGGGTTTATCTAGCATGAGATAAAATCAGAGTTAAAGGTCAATTGTACTCGTATGAGGATATTATGTTGAGGGTGTACTTATGGTTTGCCTGGTTACGAAATTGCAGTTAGACCGATTGGAAATCGAGATGGGAGAATATTTTTTTTTGATCTGTGATTTCAGAAGTAATGAAGATGTATCAGTCTTGAAGAGAGAAAGATGTTTTCCTGTTGAGGGCAAATTTCATATGTTTCTCCATGTCTCGATGGGGAGGTTGCTCCTATGATCGGGGGGGGGGGGCATCAAATTAAATATATCTGCCCTTCATTCATACTACGATGGTGATTGAACATAAAATAACAATTACAATTCATATAGGGCGCTATTGGTAATTGTCAAAGACCAGTCTTCTTACTTGGTGTATCTCAACATATGCATACAATAAAAAACCTGTGAAAATTTGAGCTCAACTGGTCGTCGAAGTTGCGAGATAACTGTTCACACACAGTTGTGTGCTTTCAGATGCTTGATTTCGAGACCTCAAATTATAAATCTGAGGTCTCGAAATCAAATTCGTGGAAAATTACCTCTTTCTCGAAAACTACATCACTTCAGAGGGAGCCGTTTCTCAGAATGTTTTATACTATCAACCTCTCCCCATTACTCGTTACCAAGTAAGGTTTTATGCTAATAATTATTTTGAATAATTACCAATAGTGGCCACTGCCTTCAAAAGCAATTTACATGGGAAAAGGTGAGACTTTAGAACTTTACGAAATGTAGATAAACTAATAGATTCCCTAACGAGTCGGAAGATTGTTCCAAATCATTGGCCCAGCTACACACTATTTTGACCTAGAACATTTGTTTGCTTGGGGAACGTTCAAGCGAGTGATGCAAGTGTGGACCGAAGACATTGTGGAGAGAAGTGTAATGTGACAGTTTAGTGGAAATAGATCTATATAGGAGTAGTTTTGTTCAAGCATTTAAAAGCAAGAAGAGCAATCTTGAAAACCATGATGGCGTTTAGTCAGATGAATTTTTTATCTCTATGATTTGGATGATGGTTGGTCCTTTCTCTATTGTTGAACCATCCAGAACCTTTCCAAACTTCCTAATTCATCGCGCGTGCCATTTAGTCATCAGAGAAACTGTTTCAAGGGATAAACCCCATCCTATCCCCACAAATCCCTCGTGTATAATGAAAGCATGCCTTGCACTGCTCCCCAAGCTCCCCTGTAAACGTGCCTCATTAATACTTTATAGATGAGTTGTTCAGAGGGTCTCTCGAGTCTGTTTCCGAAAGACAATCCTCTGATTCGAAAACCTATCTAGGACAGCTTAGGTGTTAATGCGTGCTTGATTGATGGTCGAATCTTTGGAACTCATTTGCCGTGTCTGACTCCTCAACTGTGCGAATCATATGTTTGATGTGAGCGGCGTCTTGTCAGGAAGGGTGCCAGACTATTTGCTGCATGCACTTTGAGGGAAATGTGTAATTTGTGTGAGGTGGATGAATTGTCCTTGCCCTATGATGAAACCAAATACCTCGCGATGACGGAGGTCACCATCTTGGTCGTGTTTCCTTTATACAATAACAGTAATGGATGACAATATTCATTGTACAATAAGAAACCAGACTATATTTTTATTCCAGCCTCATTTTTGGTTAGAATTGAGTTGAATGGGATGAAATCAAGATGGCTTCTCCATGTCATGATAAAGGTATATTGTGTTAACTTATCCATATATTTAATTAAACAACTGTACCTTTAATGTAATATTATCTAACAAATAATGACGTCTACTTAAAAAAATTCTTTGCTAAGCAAAAATTTGGTGGGGCAGTACCAATTACAACAATGTCAACTTTATCTGGAACCCAGTTTCTGCTAAGCGATGTTTTGTCTGTGCTAAGCATGTTGTTGTGCTTACAGGCTTTAATAAAATTGGTCCCTAGTGCACATCAACAACCATCTGGTAAAACAGGTTTCTATGGTCTGTTTAAGGTTTTCCTTCCTTCGTGGTTTGGCTATAAACCAACAGCATGAAAGATTAGAAGATTAATGTATTGGTAAACGATGAGAAATTGTCATAGATGTTAGCAACCGTGACATCTCACCACCTTGCAAGATACTTAATCTCCTCACTGCTCCCAAGTCACATTACAGTTTGAATCCCTTCAAATTAGGTAATATGTCAAAGCTTTACAGACACTGGAGTTGATTTCACAAAGGTAGTCCTAACTTAGGACTAGTCCTAGGCAATGCTAAAATGGTAGGATGAGTTACTGGTCCTAACTTAGGACCAGTCCTATCTCTTAGCATTGCCTATGACTAGTCCTATAGTTAGGACTACCTTTGTGAAATCCACCCCAGACACCTATAGTAATTGTCAAAACCAGTCTTCTCACTTGGTGTATCTCAACATATGGACACAACAAACCTGTGAAAATTTGAGCTCAATTAGTCGTCGAAGTTTGGCTAGTACGTTGATTAAGTTTGCTTTTCTCAGACTCCTTGGCTTCAAACCCAAAATAAATTAGCCTATATGAAAGGCTTTTTTGCCAGTAAACATGCCTCTCTTCCCTCTAATTCCTAAACTTGATTTCTGTAAAGGAACAAAATGCAATTCGTCTTCGTATAACTCTGTATGTCTATATTTGTACAAGTTTTTTTTTTTAGTTTCTGATGGAGCCCTGTGGCCAAACAATAATTAAGACCGGTGGAGATATGATAGAAAGATACACACATTACTTAAAGATAAAGAAACATCTGTTTGGAAAATTCCCAGATCTTAACTGATGGTACTATTTTGCCAGCAGGCAAATGTTGTGTTTATTTGTCCCACCCATACGCGTATCCCATCAATGGCTCGGATGCATTCACTTGCGTAGCGGTGGAGATATCAGAAAAGCGATTAGAGTATGTTTAATGACACGAGCGGATCCACTGCCCAGCAAGAAACGATTGCTTTTAAAGGCAGTGGACACTATTGGTAATTACTCAAAATAATTATTAGCATCCAAACCTTACTTGGTGACGAATAATGGGGAGAGGTTGATGGTATAAAACATTGTGAGAAACGGCTCCCTCTGAAGTGACATAGTTTTCGAGAGAGAAGTAATTTTCCACGAATTTGATTTCGAGACCTCAAGTTTAGAATTTGAGGTCTCAAAATCAACCATCTAAACGCACACAACTTCGTGTGACAAGGGTGCTTTTTCTTTCATTATTATCTCGCAACTTCGACGACCAGTTGAGCTCAAATTTTCACAGGTTTGTTATTTTATGCATAATTATTGAGATACACCAAGTGAGAAGACTGGTCTTTGACATTTACCAATAGTGTCCACTGCCTTTAAAGGCACCGAACACCACTCAAAATATTAAGTTGGCATAAAAACTTAAATTTGTAACGAGGAATTGAGAGCTGTAGATAGTACCGGTATAAAACATTGTGAGAAACGGCTCCCTATGAAGTAACGTAGTTTTTTAGAAAGAGGTATAATTACTCACTAAATTAATAACAGACTTCAGCTGAAGCCTTTGTTTAAGGCATCCGAAAGCAAACAATGCAACACGGGCCTTCTGCCTTTGTTATTCCCTTGCAAATTCGATGACAAATTGAGCAACAATGTTCACAGGTTTGCTTTTGTATGCATATGTTGAGATACACTAATTGAGAATACTGGTCTTTGACAATTACCAAAGGTGTCCAGTGCCTTTAAGCGATTATGAATGTTTAATGACACGAACGGATTCACAGTGAAGAAGCGATTAAAAGATACCTGTGATTAATTAATGCGGGGACATTGGACCCATCTCAAAGTTCATGCAATATACATTTCCTTTAGGTTGGTTATTTATCGGTTTATCAGATTAAAAATAGTCTGGGTCTGTCGAGGGAGAGAGAGAGAGAAAAAAATAAAGTAGAGTCAACTCGAGTATTATTGGTTTAGAGATGCTGCAACATTTCTGGTTTGTGAATGTTTGGATTTTCGAAATTATGGTTAAGGCTTTTGGGCTTTGGCATTTGGCACCGTCAGCGTGTGCGAAGTCGCGTATCGAAAGCGCATTCAACATGACTGACGGAGAACAAGCCATAGCCTGAAGCATGTGCCGTAGTTTCGAAAAGGGATCATGTCTTGACCCCTTTTCCAATCCAATTAACGATCTAGCGTCAATGTCATAGAGCTACTTAAGCACAACAAGGTTATGCATTGCTTAGTATGTTTACCAGCCAAAATAATATGTTACGTGTACAATCTCAGACTGGTATCATGCTTAGTTTTGCTTCATAGAAAATATTCAAAGGGTTTTGATACCTTTAGTTTTCGGCTAAGACATGAATCCATACTCCGTGAGTGATGTGATATGATACATGTAGAAGTTTTAGCTTCATTTGTAGAAATTTCAGCTTCATAGGTCGTCAAGTTTTTGAGGGAAAAATGAACACCACAGAGCAATGTTTTCAGGAGAGTCGCGTAAATGTACATGCTAAACACAAATTTCGTCTAAGGAGACGACAGTTATATTTTGTGCCACTGTTTTACTAATTTCTCAAAAAATAAAGCACCTTAGCTAGTAATATTTTAAGGGAAGCTGTCTATTATCATTATCTTCAAACCATAAGTTTAATGTCAATCTGTGGACGTATGTGTTTTGTGTCGTACAAAACGTACTCAAAGTAACACAAAGCAAGATGCCTGTGCAAAACAAACTCTACATTTCGCCTGTTGAATCTTTTTTTTCTTTGCTATCTATCTGATGGGTTGCAATAAATAAAACAGATGAAGACACACAACATCAACAGTCAATCCGCAATCAATGAATTATTGTTTTTTAACTTGTCTTTTATTCAGTTCTCTGATGATGACAAACTTAAATATTAATTCTTTTTTGAAAGAAAAATGGTGTTTCCTATCATGTGTAAAGCTAACATCCTATTTAAACCGCTATAATTTAAACATTTTTTCTGTACATTTCTTATCCTTGTTTTCTTCTACAAATATCTCCCGTAAAACAAATCAAATTCTTCAAAAATATCTGATTTCTTATTTGTTCTTTGTCAAGAAAAGTCCACAGATTCTACCTAACTGTACAAAAATATTCATGACAAATTTGAAGGAAGGGTGTCGCCCAATTTGGAAGAGAAAGTTTCAGCATATTGCACAACTAAAATTGAGGCAGGTCATTGATGACGTCACTGCTTGCCCAAACGCTCCAAACTGAATTATACACTTTTAAATGCTGTATGTTTATTAATTCTTGTGAAATATGGTTTCCTCTTGTGATAAAGCCCACATAATGGTCTAGTGCGAAAATGCATGTCATTGCCTTTTATCATTCAGTAACTGATGC